>NC_072462.1:1715875-1935875 GCF_027596085.1 Anoplopoma fimbria | reverse complement strand
ATAAATTAGACTTATATGAAACTAATATTTAAAAATAAAGAATCTTTTAGGGCTGCATCCAAATCCTCCAATGCACATTTGCCACATCCAAGATTGCAGAGATAGTTTTTATAATAAAAAGATCAAAATGTAAATGCAAATTAAAACTCACCTGGAAGAAAACATGAAAGCTTTTAATTATACATTAGGACATGAACTAGTGGTGCAGTTCGGCCTCTAGAGGTGAAAAAGAGTATTACAACAACAAACTCTTCTGTATATAACAGTGAAAAACCAACACATATTTAATTTACTCTAATACAACAGAAAAGTATTTCTTACATTTGCAACACTTGGACCAGTTCATTTTTTTTGCTTGTTAAACAAGTCTTAATCAATTAGTAAAACATCTCGATTGAGTTTTTGTTGATTAATTGTCTGATTGTTTTAGCTTTATAATAGTTTTATTTATTATAGAAGTCAACAGTAGTTACCTCCAGAGCAGAGTTAAGTTCCCGATCATCTGATCAATCTGATCAATAACTCTCAGGTTATGACCGCCTGAAGAAGACAAACTTGCTGGATGGGGCTCGAGGAGCAGCGCCCTGTATTTTCACCACCTCCTCCCCTTTAACCACTGATCCGTGGTCAGATGTTATTCATTACTCCTATGACGTTATATCAACAACAAGAGTCGTCTAATCTGACCTCTGACCTCTGGTTAAAGGAATAGTTTGACATTTTGAGAAATGCGCTCATTTGCTTTCTTTTTTTCTGAGAGTTGGATGAGAAGATGGATAAAAACTCACATGTCTGTCCATTAAAAGACAGAGCCAGGCTAGCAGTTTCCATCGGTTTCCATTCTTTATGCTAAGCTAAGCTAACGAACTCTACCTCCAAAGTTTGGTTTCAATCTTTTCATCTAACTCGGGGGGAAAAAAGTAAACAAATAAAGTTGAACTTTTCCCTCAAGCTCAAATGTTCCCCTCGTACCTCCGTCGTTATCTCCTCTAAACGACACTCTGAACTTTGATTAACTTTTTAATTTCCCACCCCTTTACATCACCTTCCATGACATCACTAAACCCAGCCAATGAGAGAGCTTCCGTCCTATCGTATACCCCCAAAAAGAAAAGCTCAAACGATGCACTCCGCCTCATCACACGTGTCACGTTTGTCGCTTTCTTTGCATCACATGTGTGACGTTGACATTAATATATGTGTTTTGTGTTCATCGTCATCATTTTTTCCCCTGTTGTGTTTTCTTACTTTCTTTGCCTCCTGTACTCTCGCTTACGCTCTCTTCTGTCCATCCATCCATCCCCCACCAGAGTTTCGTTCTCCGTCACATGCGGGAAACCTGAACCGCTCGGCGTCTCTGAGCTGCACCGAACGCGCTCCGGAAAACGTCTCCGTCGGCGGGAGCGTCACTCAGATCCCGGGAACCCCCTTCCAGTACATACCGGACTTCTGCGTACGAGCTCTCTCGGACCTGCAGTTTGTCAAGGTAAGTACCAGTCAGATAACTCTGCTGATCAGATCCTTAACCTAAGTTAAAGTACCTTTACTTTAGCAGTAAAAGTACTTGTTGTGCAGTAAAATGTCTCCTGTAAGATGTTACTGTTGTAGCTGCTCCAGGTGGAGCTACTTTAAAGGGACAGTGTGTAAGATTTAGTGGCATCTAGTGGTGAGGTTGCAGATTACAAGCAACATTATGAGCCTCTGTGTCGGAGAAGTACGGTGGCTCAGCTCCTGGCAGCAGCATCTCCTCCTCCTCCAGGAGCAGAGCTTTCTAAAGGGAGTCTGGTGATCAGAAACACTACCACTTTTGTCCACAGGGGGCACCAGAATCAACACAAAATGAAAGTTACTTGTAACTTTAACTAACTAGTAATTATATCTGTCAAAACTACAATGTCACTATATTTCCCTCATTGTTTTATTGTATTATATATTATTGCCTTTTATGCACCTTTTTATGTCTTTTATTGGGTATGGCTGTTTCGAGGGAGATACTAACCGATCCACCTCTACTGGAGAGTACTTTGAGTCAACTTCTGTTGCTTTTAAATGTGCTATATGAATACAAATAATTGCAGTAATCCGTTCTAGATTTTATGAATTTAGGCACGTTTTATTAAGAAAGAATTATGGAATCAGAGGAACTGAACTCAGGAACTGAACTAGGAACTTAAAGTCCTGTTTGCACGTTCTTGTTTGTGTTTCTGGAACATCTGGAGAACCATGAAGCTGGAGAACCACTGACTCTCTTTCTCTTTTTTTAAATTCAAGGATGCAACAACAATTTACATATTTCGTGGCTGTATTAGAAAAAATGGGACGCTATTGGTTATGATTTGGTAACATTTTTGATATTCGCCTCACGGGTCGGAGAAAAACTGTATATTTTTATATATTTCTATATTTTCTTATCGTTGGTGTTTCGTCCTCCTCAGATCACTCGTGCTCAGTACCAGAACGGCCTCCTGACGTCCAGACTGGACAGCACGCCACAGTCCCCAGAAGGCAGTCACACTCGTCTGGACACGTCCGTCTCTTTGCCCCCGTGACGCCACCGGGGATCCGAGCTCCGCTGCCGTTGGCCACGCCTCCTGCTAAGCGCCCGCGGGCTAACACTCAGCCGCCGCTGCCACTGCCGCCGCCGAGCAGCCGCAGCGGCGCTCTGTCTCAATCCACCTCCTCTTCTAGCCGCAGACCGAGCCAGCCTCTGCTCCAAGCCATGCCCACTCCAACTAACCACACCCCTTTAACCCAACACCCTCCGTCCTCCATGAGCCTGACGGTGTGCACCTTTAACCCCCAACCAGCTCCGCCGTCCTCCGTCTCCCCTAAGCCCCAGCTGTCTCCACCCTCTCCCGGCTCGGAGAACGGGCCTGGAGAAACCACCACTCTGCTCAGTGAGCAGCAGAACTGTGCGGGCCCAACCAGGCCCAGCCACACCATCTGTCACACACACACTGAAAGCACCATCTAACGTAAAATAGTCCCTGAGGGGGAACTAAACTACCCGTACACTCACTCACTCACTCACTCACTCACTCACTCACTCACTCACTCACTCACTCACTCACTCACTCACTCACTCTCTCACTTACTCACTCACTCGCACTACTTCCTGTTTGCTCGTTGTCTCCAGAACTTGCTGAGGACCAGAACCTCATGTGTACTTTGTAAACAGAGATCCTCTTTAATCTGCATGTTCCCCCCCCTCCCAAAACTGAAAAGAATAGACTACAAAGATGACAGAGGGAACGCTAGTGAGCACGAGTGGAAACGTAGACGGGGTTTATGTTTGTAAAGGATCCGTTCACCAAAATGACCAAAAAACAATTTGTCCAGGTTTTTAGAGATTTCTGCCTTCACCTTAGTGAAAAATTAACTCAACAGAAACTATTTTCTGTGCATCATTTACAGACCTACAGTCTCCATAGGAGCCACTTTAAACAGAGAAACTCTGTGGATTATTAAGAATAACTTGGACATCGTGACTTAAACCGACTAGGAAGTTCCTTAAAACCTGCATTCTCTCTAGTGTCCATCAGGGGGCGACTCCTCTGGTTGTATAGAAGTCTATGAGAAAATGACTCTACTTCTCTCTTGATTTATTCCCTCAGTAAACATTGTAAACATGAGTTTATGGTCTCAATCTCTAGTTTCAAGTCTTCTTCAATACAGCATGATGTTCATTTAGTAAATGATGCTCCATTTAGAGTCAAACAGACCATAAAGCAGGGGATGCTTTAGGGCGGGGCTACACACTGATTGACAGGTCGACACCAGAGACGTATACGGCGTCTCTACGTCCTTCTCAGTCCAAATATGGTCACTTCCTGTTCACTGGTTGCAAAAAACAACATGGTGACGGCCATATTACAAGATGTCGACGACAAAATGAAAACTTCCAACCTGTTATTTCAGAGGCAGAAATCTCAAAAGCTCTGTACATAAAAAAACTAATTGCAAGTTTTTTTGTAATTTATGTGAACTGAACCTTTAAGTCACTGGTGGTATGACACAAACAGAAAAAAACTCACATTTCCAACACACAGTGCGTTGAAATCAGTAGTTATTTTATTTATTTATTTTTCGAAAGAGTGAAACTTCCAAAAACGTAAACGTAAGATTTTATTTATAGAGAGCGGCAGTTTGTTTTTGTGTTCAACAACTCCAAAAGGTTTCTATGGGGTCTGAAGTGTGTGTCGCTTTCTGACTTTCTCTTATTACTTTTAATTACAATCACAACTTGCGCTCTGATTGGCCAACCAGATGCTCTGTGTAATAGATAATATAATAATATGAATTACATGTGACTACCTGCAGAAACACCGGTGTGGTCCTTTAAGTTAATATTACTGGTGATGTGAAGGTGGGTGTCTTCCTGGCCTACCTCTTGACCAACGCAATATATATGTTTTAAATTATTTAATTTCTAAGAGTGATGATAGATTATTTATTTTCTGTTATATTAATTTATATATATATTGACATTCAATTTGTTGTTTTATATTTTAGAGATTTTATTTATTTTTTGCCTTCATTGGTTCTTGGAAACGGTTCAAGTTGAAGGACAAGCTGCAAACTTCAGACACTGTTTTTCCTCCACTAAATATTCCTCACTGTGAACGGAGCTCAGTGGACACCAGCTCTTTGTTGAAGCTTCACCAAGTCGTGAATCGAAGAGCTGACAAAGCTGGATCTTTAGTTTAACACTGTGCGTTCACTGACATGAAGCGATGGACTGATGATGTCAAGAACTTTGGTTTTTTTTTATTTATTCCACTGAGTTATTGTTTGTTTAAACACAAAAATATGGTTTCACTTTGACACAAATGCAGACACGAAGAGCAAATAACCCAGAGAAATGAGTAGTTTAATGCTCACAGTTTCTAAATATGCTTTGCACCTGACTGTGTAATAACTGCAATATCGTATTATGGCCATTAAAAAAAATGACGGGGCCCGAGGAGGGGGGATTATATTCAGAGAAAAATGCTGAATTTCCAAAATGTAAGTTGTACATTTACCAGAAAAAACTAGAATATTCTTTGAGATGATTAAGTCATATATTTGCATGGGAAGAAAATTGAAGAATGTGTTTTTATAATAAGCATCCAGACTTTGAAGAGTCATTGCAGTATATTTAACATATTAAAAAAAAAATTGTTAGTTTATTTCTTTTAAATTTATCGCTGTGATCTCAGAAAAGATCACAGCGATATTGGTTTTCTCCAGAATTTACCACTTGTGATTTTTCCCGGGAATGTCGCCACAGAAACCCTTTTATCATTGACTTCGGAGATATTTATTAAATTATTTAAATTAAATTTTCAAGATTATTACCCTTAATATTAAACTACAGCCAGGACATCGTTAGCTTAGTTTAGCTTAAAGACTGGAAACAGGTGGAAATGGCTAGCATGGCTCTGTCCAAAGTTAAGAAAATCGACATATTTGTACAAACATCAAAGTGTTTAATTATTATATTCCTTTAAATAACAAGTAATGTAATCTTCAGGAATCCAGCATAAAACACAAACTTCACTTTTTGTACGGATACAACAAACTGCTTTTTTTGCTAAGCTAAGCTAACCATCTCTTGGCTGTGACTGTATAGCTAATGGTCAGATATGAGAGTGGAATTCATCTCAACTCTCAGCAGGAAAGCGTTTCTTTCACTTGTGTTCCACACACGTATTTGTTAACCTTTGAGCTTGCAGTAAGCCCAGGGTTAAGGATTGACACTTGAATATTGGAAACACTCACAGCACAATAACGTGATGAGATTTAATGGACAACAAACGTTCCACTGCATGTCTTCACACTACTGATGTTAACCCTGTCGGGGCTAAATGTCGTTGGAAAAAAACCTCACATTTCTTCCTGTAACTGGACAATTGTATGTATGGCGTGTGTGTGAGTGTCTGAATGGCACTTCAAAACAATGTGAAATAGATTTTATTGTGTGTGTAAATGACATTGAACCCGTGTTTAGAGCAGAAAAGGAGTTTGAGAAAGTTTGGTTTGTGTTCCAGTGGAGATAAAGAGATTAACACGAAGACGACTGTAGCAGCTCACTTCTCACGGACTGAGCTCAGATGTTAAAGCTGCTAGCATGTAATCTACCTATTTATTTTTCTCTTATGTATGCAGTGACACTGAAACAATTTTAAGTGACTGTGAAGATAAATTATTTTGTTGATGATATAGTGATTTATTTAAAACAAGATAAGAAAAATGAACAACTGTTGTGTAAGGTAGCACTGGTTTGAAAAACACTTTGAACGTGTGAGTCACGTAGGTGAAATGTGAAAAAGTGAATATTCCAAAGCATTTAAGGTCATTTAAAGGTACAAAAGGAGGTTTATATTTTTATGAATCGAGTTGCCAGAAAAAAATGTTGCAATTGAAGATTTTTGCAAACCACAGGATACAATGAATGTCCACGTTTCTGAACAAAAATATGTTTCATAAATCAGCCACTCTGGTAAAAACGCAAAAAAGCCACGTCTTTAAAGTCGAGATGAAACGAAAAATTCATTTTTAACCCTTTTAGACCACATACCCTAGCATGTTGTGCCCCTGTTCAAATATATGCAATATATTTCTTATTTCGTATTTTTTATTTTAAAATCTGTAAAGTAAAATATAAATATATGTGCTTACATAAGCTAGTACCAACCAATTGCAACCAATACATCATTACGGTGGGATATGCAACAAGGTTACATAAAACAAGGTTACATAAAACAAGGTTACATAAAAAGTTACGTTAAACAGCGTTTGGAAAAACAACATTTCGGAAAACGTCTTGCGTAAAAAAATGTAAAACAACATAATGTTAAACAATGTTATGTAGAACAACTTGGGAAAAAAACAATGTCGTAAAGTACATGTTAACTTTTGGTTTTGTACAGGACACTAACATCGGCCTCCTGGGTGAAAGTCCTGGGTTTGTTTCTTGCTTGTTTGTCGTTTTTATGCCACATAACTTTCAATAACCGCCCATCGATATACTGTGTAACTTGCTCTGACTGAATTTAAAAACGTCCAAATTCAACGTATCCGCTGTTTGCAGAAATGTACAATGGCAGCATTTTTTATTGGCGACTGGACTGTTTCTTAGCTTGAGGTCTTACAGATGTCAAAATCTAGTTTTCAGACCTTTATTATTTCATTTTTGTGCTCAATTTTATCCCGGAGGGTCAACCTACGAGGTTAAACTGGCAATATAGAAGATCTGCACTCTGTGAAAACCATAGATTTAATTCAGCAGGACCTTCCAGTTCACTTACCTTAGAGGAAAACCCTGCTCAATAAATAGAAATATAGAGAAGAAATAGCCTTAAGGAAATGTAGACCTGCCTGCTGGTTCATAGGTCTCATGTAGCAATTGGTCTTATACTGGTTTCCGGTGAAGCCACTGGTTGGCTGTGTGACTACCAGTTTGTGTACTGGGAAATGTGCAAACAATTGTTCTACTTATTAATGTTGTATTTATTGTAAACACTGTATTTATTGTTGTTCTTATATATATTTTTTGTTGGTTATAGGCACCTGAAGGTGTGGTTCTGTGAAACGGGCTTCCAGCTGTAAGACGCAGCTTTTTATCGGGTTCATTTACCCAGAAACACTGTGTTCAGTTCCCTGATTGCTGTTTTGTGTGATTTTACTGTAAATACTCTGTACATGAAGAGACGGACATTTAAAAAAAATAGCTGAAAGAGATGTTGAAAATAGATCTATTTATAACGAGAGATGGGATGTTATTTCAAGTTTTATTTCCTTTGTTTTGTTAGGCATCAAATAGCAATAAACATTGCACAGAGTTGACCTCAAATAATAATTTACTCCTCATATCTCTGTCCATTCTTTGTCGTTAGACGTGATAACCAAATCCCTTCCTGTCATCCTTCAGCATCCTGTATCTGCCTCTTTTTCTCCTCTCCTCCCACACTTCCTTTTCACTTTTTCCTCATCTATTTTTCACCCTTATCTCGACTCGTCTCCCGCCGCTTAAAAGTATTGAAATTCCTGCAGCCTTTGACTGCCGCTCTGATTCTGCTAAGCCGTTTTTATTGTTCAGAGTTTTCTTCTTTTTTTTGGTTCTATCATGGGACTGGAGCGGGGGAGAGCAGGGCTTTATCAGCGCCTCCTGTAGTGTTGTTTTAAGCCCTGCGGCGGTGTGATGATTAGACCTGTACGAAGGTTAAATATTTTCTGGAACAGGGTTCTCAGGCCGGAGAGTTTTCCACACTGTGTATCATTCACAAGTGGATTGTTTGAGTTGTTTCGGGTTTCATGCATGTGGAGCGAAGCAGAAAAAGCGGATTGAACTTCCCCACAACATGTTTTTGCATGTTATTATCATCTTTTTTATTTAAGTTACTTTGCACACAGAGAGATCAGGCTGTATTTATCATAGTGGCAGTGCAGATATGAGATAAATGATGCCTCTGAAATATAAACAAAAATATTTATAGCTAAGTATTACAATAATACTTTAAACATAGTCTGGTCTGTGGTTTATAAACTCTGATACGGAAGTAAAGTATTTTCCCTTTTCACTTCCACAGGGTATGTAAAGAAGAGACCTGTTTGGCATGTTTTAATATCCAGACAAGGCTGCAACATGTTTGACATGGGTGTGAATTTTTATTTATTGGCAATAATGGAGCAAAGATGGAGGAGCACTTTCAAACATGGATAGTGAAACTTAAAAAGCAATGTGTACATACTGTTTTATAAGTAGCCAACTGTAAGGCAATTTGAAGAAAATCTATGAGGTTAATAAACCTGGGATATATTTCTCTACAGAAAATCTGTCTCTGTTTGATTCATTTGGTTGCTGGATTTGTTCATGTCACGTTAACGGATGTGAGAAATGTTTACAGGACATGTGGGAGGATCCTGAAATTCTGTTATCAAAAAGGAAGCAGGTTATTATATTCCTGTCTTTGCCAACCCTGCACTTCTTCTCACACACTGACTGCAAAGATGGGACATTATTTCAAAATACACGACAGGGAAGATTTTATGGGAAATTAAATAGGATTAATTCACATTCATTCAAGTCTACCTTAAAACAATACAGTCACAAAAAGGGGATTAACTCGTCAGCCAACCGCCATGTGATCTCTGATCTTTCAGGGTCTGAAATGAAGGAAACAATCGTAGCTTCTTAAATTTGTCGCCCGATTTACCCTTCTTTGTCAGAGCACAGCCCAAGAGACATAAATTTGACAATTCAGGAGTTGTTGGTATTACGTCTCTGGAGTAAACTAAACTTATTGTCCCGTTAGCGGCCTAGCAATCTGACAGATTTTGTTAAACTAAAGGCCTTAATCATCGGGCTTTGTGTTTCCATAATTGTTACCTTGTTGACCTACTATATACAGATAGTAACATAAAGAGGACATTTAATACTAAAAAGACTTGACTAATTCATTTTTTAAGCCCTTTTATTAGTTTAAGTTTATCTTATTGTACATAGGATGGATTAATTACAGTACCTGTAATTAAAGTACCTTTAATTGTCACTTTACCTTCATATACTTTGACTTATATATAGACCTTTATTTATATATGTTTATATATAGCCTTTTTATTACCTATCATTGGGCATACATTCTCTACATTCCTTTTACATTCAGTTTATTCACTTTACACGCTACTGTATTTTATTTTTTCACTATATTTGAACTTCTGCACCATTTTGTGTGCATAAAAAAAACAAGTCAGAAACAATCCTTTTTCCTCGAATTCTGCATAGTGTGATACAATTTGCATTAATTTGATGAATGTGTAGTGGGTCTAACAGAGGCCCAGAGGGATGAATGACTTGTTTATATGAAATCTAACAAAGCAGGGCGTTCTCTCCTCTTGTTTTCACGTTTTTTATTGGCTGGTTTGGAGAAGAGGCGGGCGCAGTAAAGAACCCAAAACATTCAAGAACCAGACCCCAACGTGTTAGAACCAAAATGGCCGCCGCGCAGCCCAGTGGCCGTGTCCGTTTTGATTGGCTGGCGCAGCTCCCTCCAAGTGGGCGTGTCCGTTTTGATTGGCTGGCGCAGCTCCCTCCAAGTGGGCGTGGCCTCCCCAGCGGGGAGTCACATGACCCACACGCAGAGTGAGCAATTCCAATATGGTGGCCAGCTCTGCGGGTCTACGGTTCCTGTGGATGGTATTGTTGTTCTGCGGGATCAGGGACGGCGTCTGCAGCCGGGAAGCACCGCCGGTTCTCGGGCTGCGGCTGGAGGACCCGGCGGGCCCCGTGTTCATGAAGGACCGCGTCATCTGGGCTCCGGAGGGCTCCACCTTCGAGCTCCGGCTCTACTACGGGAGCCAGCCGAACGCCACCGGGCCGTGGCTTGCGTTCGCCGGGGCTGCGGGAGGAGCTGCTGCGGGGGTCGGGGATGCGCCTGACCCTTGCGGGGACGAGCCCAGCCGCAGGGAGGCCGTGTTCCAGGTGACGGGAGCGCTCACCGCGGACGAGCCGTGCAGCGGGCTGGTCACGGTGGCGGTGCTGCGGGGAGGGAGCGTCTCCTCCCGCAGGTGTGTGCTGGAAGTTTTTCCAATACAATTTGTACTAGTACTATCTATGTACCTTTTTAGCAGTATTATAGAGTAGAAATACTCTGTTGCAAGAAAAAGTCCTGCATGCAAAATCTCACTTAAGTTGCATCAACATATACTTGAAGTACCAAAAGTACCAAAAAGTAAAAGTACTCTGATCCCATTTAGCAGTACTGTGGGGTAGAAATACTCTGGTGCAAGTTAAAGTCATGCATGCAAAATCTCACTTAAGTTGCATCAACATATACTTTAAGTACCAAAAGTACTCCAATCCTTTTTAGCAGTACTATGGGGTAGAAATACTCTGTTGCAAGAAAAAGTCATGCATGCAAAATCTCACTTAAGTTGCATCACAATACACTTGAAGTACCAAAAGTAAAAGTACTCTGATCCCATTTAGCAGTACTGTAAGTTGCATCACAATACACTTGAAGTACCAAAAGTAAAAGTACTCTGATCCCATTTAGCAGTGGTGAAATAGTTAAAGTCATGCATGCAAAATCTCACTTAAGTTGCATCAACATATACTTTAAGTACCAAAAGTACTCCAATCCTTTTTAGCAGTACTATGGGGTAGAAATACTCTGTTGCAAGAAAAAGTCATGCATGCAAAATCTCACTTAAGTTGCATCACAATACACTTGAAGTACCAAAAGTAAAAGTACTCTGATCCCATTTAGCAGTACTGTGGGGTAGAAATACTCTGGTGCAAGTTAAAGTCATGCATGCAAAATCTCACTTAAGTTGCATCAAAATATAAATATGTCCCGAGATGAGTCCCAATGAGCGTTGAAATAATGATCAAATGATAAATGAAATGTCCTTGCGGTATTTTATTTCTTTGCATGAAAGAGCCAGAAGTTTACAGAGTCACCGGGAGCCTGCAAAGTACTGAACTCCCGAGTCAGGCTGCTCACCCCTCTATCATGCATGCAAAATCTCACTTAAGTTGCATCAAAATACACTTGAAGTACCAAAAGTACCAAAAAGTAAAAGTACTCTGATCCTTTTTAGCAGTATTATAGTGTAGAAATACTCTGTTGCAAGAAAAAGTCATGCATGCAAAATCTTTCTATAAGTTGCATCAAAATACACTTGATGTACCAAAAGTACCAAAAAGTAAAAGTACTCTGATCCTATTTACTTAAGGTAAAAGTAGCAGTACTATAGTGTAGAAATACACTGTTGCAAGTAAAAGTCATGCTTTCAAAATCTCACTTAAGTTGCATCAAGTACTGAACTCCCGAGTCAGGCTGCTCACCCCTCTATATATGGGAACCGGGGTGGCCAGGCTCAGTTCTGAGTAATGTGTCATGGAGGGGGTATGAAGAACAAAAGGGGTGCATGAATATCAAAGAAAAGGAAGTAAAACAAAGGAGAGGAAGAAGATCAAAAGGTGGGTATGAGTCTCAGGTGGGGAGGAAGGACAAAGGTGTGAGAGGGCCAAAAGGTGGGGGCATGAATGACAAAGGTGAAGGGACATAAGGAGCATCTCCACACAGTGTAACTTAACATACAGAGAGACGAGGTTCTCGACCTTTAGAGTACACATCATAGTACATTTCATTCAAAACCTTTAGAGTAGAATCTTCACATCATAGTACATTTCATTCAAAACCTTTACACTATATACTTCCAACATACACTGATATAATTTTCCATTACAGGTACCACCACCTGTGCGTGCTCAGCGGGGGCAGGTGGGCGTCTGCGGGGCCCGACAGGCTGCGGGTGAGCACCGACGCGGGGCTCCCGGTGGACTACATCCCGCCGTGGGGTCTGGCCGTGCTCGTGGTGCTGCTGCTCCCGGTGTGCGCGCTGCTGAGGGTCGTGAACCTCAGTCTGCTGTGGCTCGACCCTGTGGAGCTCTACGTGCTGCACAGCTGCGGGTCCGAGGAGGAGAAGCGGGCCGCCAAGCGCCTGGAGCCCGTCAGGAGGAGGGGGAACTTCCTGGTGAGTTCTCTGCAGAGTAGTCTGGTCCCATGGAGCAGTACTGTGGGGTAGAAATACTGTGATGCAAGAAAAAGTCATGCATGCAAAATCTCACTTAAGTTGCATCAACATATTACTTGAAGTACCAAAAGTACTCCAATCCTTTTTAGCAGTACTATGTGGTAGAAATACTCTGATGCAAGTTAAAGTCATGCATGCAAAATCTCACTTAAGTTGCATCAACATATACTTGATGTACCAAAAGTACCAAAAAAGTAAAAGTACTCTGATCCTTTTTAGCAGTACTGTGGGGTAGAAATACTCTGTTGCAAGAAAAAAGTACTCTGGTCCCATTTAGCAGTATTATAGTGTATAAATACTCTGTTGCATTCAACAATCTTACTTAAGTAGCATCAAAATATTCTTGAAGTACCAAAAGTAAAAGTACTCTGATCCTATTTACTTAAGGTAAAAGTAGCAGTACTATAGTGTAGAAATACTCTGTTGCAAGAAAAAGTCATGCATTCAAAATCTCACTTAAGTTGCATCAACATATTACTTGATGTACCAAAAGTACTCCAATCCTTTTTAGAAGTACTATAGTGGATAAATACTCTGTTGCAAGAAAAAAGTACTCTGGTCCCATTTAGCAGTATTATAGTGTAGAAATACTCTGTTGCAAGAAAAAAATCTTACTTAAGTAGCATCAAAATACACTTGAAGTACCAAAAGTAAAAGTAATCTGATCCTTTTTAGCAGTACTATGGTGTAGAAATACTCTGTTGCAAGTCAAAGTCTTGCATTCAACAATCTTACTTAAGTAGCATCAAAATATTCTTGAAGTACCAAAAATAAAAGTACTCTGATCCTATCTAAGGGGCTGCACGGTGGTGTAGTGGTTAGCACTGTCGCCTCACAGCAAGAGGGGCCCGGGTTCAATTCCCGGGCCAGACAACCTTCTGTGTGGAGTTTGCATGTTCTCCCTGTGTCAGCGTGGGTTCTCTCCGGGTTCTCCGGCTTCCTCCCACAGTCCAAAGACATGCAGCTTAGGTTAATTGATGACTCTAAATTGCCCATAGGTGTGAATATGAGTGTGAGTGGTTGTCTGTCTCTATATGTCAGCCCTGTGATAGGCTGGCGACCTGTCCAGGGTGTACCCTGCCTTCGCCCATTGACAGCTGGGATCGGCTCCAGCACCCCCTTAACTGGATAAGCGGTTACGGAAGATGGATGGATGATCCTATTTACATAAGGGAAAAGTAGCAGTACTATAGTGTAGAAATACTCTGTTGCAAGTAACAGTCCTGCATTCAAAAATGTTACTAAAAGTTGCATCAAAATATACTTGAAGTACCAAAAGTAAAAGTACTCTGATCCTTTTTAACTTAAGGGAAAAGTAGCAGTAATGTAGTGTATAAATACTCTGTAGCAAGAAAAAAATCTTACTTAAGTAGCATCACAATACACTTGAAGTACCAAAAGTAAAAGTACTCTGATCCTATTTTACTTAAGGGAAAATTAGCAGTACTATAGTGTAGAAATACTCTGTTGCAAGAAAAAGTCATGCATTCAGTAAAAGTACTAATTATGCAGAAAGGCTCATCTCAGACTCATATATTTCATATTATTGTTTTATAATTATTGATGCATTTATGTTTTCATCACTTTAATATTGCTGCTAGTAAAAGTGGAGCTCCTTTGTTTACACTGCTGTATAAAGCTATTGTATATATATATTTAAATATTTTGTATTAATAATCAGAATCTGTAAAGAGTAAACAAAGGTTTCAAATATATGTATTGGAGTGAAATTGACATTATTTCCCTTTGAGATGAATTAACAAGCATCAAATGAAATGACTCCAGTGAAGAATAACTTTAGTACCTCAAAATTGTACCAAAGTACAGTACTTGATTAAATTGACTTGCATTTTTTTTACACTGCTTTATAAACTTTAAAAATATACAAAATTTGGCTGTTAAATATATTTTATTTTAAATATTTTGTTTATCATTATCTGTATGTGTAAAGTAACAAAAGGTAAATTTAAGGTATCAAATAAATATAGTGGGGTATAAAGTACAATATTTCCCTTTTTAGATGTGGTAGAGTGCGAGTATAAAGTAGCATAAACTTAAAGTACAATTTAAGTACCTCAATATTTTACCAAAGTACAGTACTTGAGTAAATGTACTTACATTTATAGGCTGCTTTTATAAACTGTAATGATACTGTAGTGTAGAAAGCTATTATGTATATTTATTTGTAAATATTTTTTATAAATAATCTGAATGTGTAAAATAACATGTAAATAAGGGTATCAAGTAAATATAAGTAAAAAGAACAATATTTCCATTTAGATGTAGTGGATTTGAAGTATACAGTAGTATAAAATTTAATTATTCCAGTAAAGTACAACTTAAGTACTTTTTAAAGTTGTATTTTTACACTGCTTTATAAACTCTCATAATATACAGTTTATAGCTTATATATATATATGTAAATAGATATATATAAATAATCTGAATCTGTAAAGTATGCAGTAAGTAACAGTATCAAAAACATGTAGCGGAGTTAAAAGAACAATATTTCCTCTGAGATGTAGTGTGTAAAAAGGAAAATTCTCCAGTAAAGTACAACTTAAGTACCTCAAAATTGTACTAAATTGAGTAAATGTACTTTGCAGGCATAGAATTAAATGAAACGTCTGTTCTTAAACATCTTTCTGTGTTTTCGTCCATCCAGACGTGCTCCCTGCTCTTCCTGTCCGCCGTGGGACACTCCGTCCTCGGCGTCCTCCTCTACCGTGCGCTCGGCACCATCGTCTCCGCCGTGTTCACCAGCGGGTTCCTCATCTTCTTCGTGGTCGAGCTGGCTCCTCACATCCTCTGCTCCGGTTACGGGTTCCAGCTGGCGCCCGGACTCACCTGGCTGGCCCAGGTGTGTCTGGTGCTCACCTTCCCGCTGTCCTGTCCTCTGGGGCTGATCCTGGACCTGGGTCTGAGGAGGGACATCAGCACCTGTGGGATACGGGAGCGGGCCATGGAGATGATCCGGACGAGCGTCAACGATCCATACAGGTGAGAAAACACACACACACACGCGTATCATGAGATGTGTGTGAAAAGCGCTCTGCGGTCTCATCCTCCATCTTGTTTCCTGTCGCAGTGAGTTTGTGAAGGAGGAGTTCAGCCGCGGGATGCTGCGCACTAAGACGGTGGAGGACATCCTGACCCCCCTGAAGGACTGCTTCATGCTGCCCAGCTCCGTGGTCCTGGACTTCTCCACCATGTCTGAGATCATGCAGAGCGGATACACCAGGGTGCCCATCTACGAGGAGGAGAGGTGGGAGCGGGAACACAGCTCTGTTCAAAGCTTTAACAAACTAAACAAAGTTATTGTTTACTGATGAAAACAGTTAATTCATTGGAATAATTATTTTAATCACAATCAGATCAGAATGATGGCATATTAGGGTCATTGCAGATAAACAATATATATTTTGGAGCTGGGGGAGGGGGTTAATAAATATCACAATTTCAAATATATAAATCGTCAATTTACAAGAAGAAAATTCTTTGAGGTTATATGTGAAAATTTACGGGAAAAAACTAAAATATTCTCTGTGATTCAAGGTGTACACTTATAAGAAAAAATAAAGAGAATCTTCTCTGAGATTTGAGGTGTAAATTAACGGGAACATTTTTTAGATTCGCTGAGATTCAAATCGTAACTACAACAAAAACTTTAAAAATCCCTATGATTAATGTCGTAAAATTTACGAGCAAAATATTTTCTGAGATTATAGAGTCATAAATTTGCGGGAAAAATATTATTTTTTAATTAATTAATGGTCTTCCGGTAATGATTTAAGTAAGGTGAAGGTCCTGGAAGATACATGTTCTTTCTGTGTTGTTAATAAATACTGAAATAATTGGCCTAATATATGTCCATTGGAATTAATAGAACTAGTCTATTTTTTTTACACTTGATTAGTCTTAGATATATGAAAGAACAACATGAATTACATTTATTTGAAAGATATTAGACCGGTATTAAACATATTTGCAGATTCTAAGAGTTATAGATTAGTTAGATTAGAATATAAATCTAGCCACTGAGTGTGTGTGTATATCATATTTATACACAGTATATATACTGTCCTCCATAATGACCATTTAACCTGCAAAGCATCTGAGTATATTGAAAAGTGCTCTAAAAATAAAAATGGTGTTATTATTATTGTTATTATAAAATAGATTAAAAGCCTGGTTCTTTGTCCTGACTGCAGCAGAAAAACACATCAGTTCAATGTTTAAACTTTTCATAATGAAAGAAAGAACCTGTTATTGTTTAAACCTTCTCTGCTCCTCAGATTTCACCTGGTGATGTTGGTTTAGTGACCCGTGATAACTACACACACACACACACACACACACACACACACACACACACACACACACACACACACACACACACACACACACACACACACACACACACACACACACACTTCAATGGTGCTGCTAACGTTACTAGCTCTCCTGTTGGTTTAAACACTGATTGTTTGTTTACTATGTAACTTTATCAGAGATCACAGACTAGAGAAGAATGAATGTCCGTTCATTAACACGTGTGTTTGATGCTCCAGGTCCAACATCGTGGAGATCCTGTATGTGAAAGACCTGGCTCTGGTGGACCCGGACGACTGCACCCCCATGACGACCATCACCAAGTTCTACAACCACCCGCTGCACTACGTCTTCAACGACACCAAGCTGGACGCCATGCTGGAGGAGTTCAAGAAAGGTGAAAAACACATCACAGTTTTAATGTTCTTTACCTTTTTATTTGGATTTATTTTGTTTTAGCTTCCTTTTATTGGCTGTCAGATCTAATTTTGTCTCCCGACCCAAACCCCTTCAAAATAAAAGCCACAGAAGGTATCTTTATCTTAACAGGAAATTCAGGATGAGGCTTGTTATACAAAATAAACGGTTGCAACTCTCACTGTGTGTCAACATGCAACTAGCAATGGACCTAGTTTTTCAAAAGAAAAGCCCCATAAATTAACTGTATCTTAACAGGCAACTCTACCTATCTAGCTAATAAAAGCTTCAGGAATTAACTGAATCTTAACAGGAAGCTCAGGCATGGTCTTGTTTTAAAAAATAAAAGCCACCAACTCTCACTGTATGTCAACAGGCAACTAGCTATGGACCTAATTTTTCAAAGTAAAAGCCACATACGTTAACTGTATCTTAACAGGCAACTCAGTTCAAACCTCACGTTTAAGCTTTCTTTTATTGGCTACCTACCCAATACTGTCAGATATGATTCTGTCTCTCTCCCACTCTCCTGTCTCCCAACCCCTTCAAAATAAAAGCCTCATGAATTAACTGTATCTTAACAGGAGGAAGAACATTACTGATTTACTGAAAGAGTGATTGATTTACTGTGATTTGACCTCTGACCTTTCCTCTCTCTATAAGGCAACTCTCACATGGCCATCGTCCAGAAGGTGAACAACGAGGGGGAGGGGGATCCGTTCTACGAGGTTCTGGGATTGGTCACTTTAGAGGACGTCATCGAGGAGATCATCAAATCAGAGATCCTGGATGAGTCTGACGGCTACCGTAAGTTCATTTATTATAAATCTGTTTCTTCACTTAGCATCTGATACCTTTTATTAAAACTCTCCGTGTCCTCCTGTAGTGGACAGGAAGGTGAAGCGTCCTCTCGCTCCGCTGGAGATTCCTCTGGAGCCTCGCAGCGTCCACGAGGAGTTCTCTCTCTTCAAGCCCCCTGAAGGAGAACCAAAGATCAGGACGTCTCCACAGCTCCTGCTGGCTACACACCGCTTCCTGTCCAGAGGTGAGTCTTTACCTGCACACCTGTTTGTAAAGTTTGTAATCTCCTGCCACAAATCTTGATAGTGTCTGAGTCAGGGGGCAATCTCAAATTCTGGAGAGTGAAGCTAATTCTGAAGTACCTTAAAGCTGCATTCTCTCTAGTGTCCACCAGGGGGCGGCGACTCTGGTTGTATAGAAGTCTATGAGAAAATGACTCTACTTCTCTCTTGATTTATTCCCTCAGTAAACATTGTAAACATGAGTTTATGGTCTCAATCTCTAGTGTCAAGTCTTCTTCAATACAGCATGATGTTCATTTAGTAAATGATGCTCCATTTAGAGTCAAACAGACCATAAAGCAGGGGATGCTTTAGGGCGGGGCTACACACTGATTGACAGGTCGACACCAGAGACGTATACGGCGTCTCTACGTCACTCCTCCTCAGTCCAAATATGGTCACTTCCTGTTCACTGGTTGCAAAATGTCAAGATGGCGATAGCCAAATCACAGAACTCAAGGCTCCACAAACCAATTAGTGACGTAATGATGACCACGACCTCTTCTTACATACAGTCTTTGGTCTGAGAGGACAACTATACATGTCTGAATGGTGCTTGATGCTTTTATTTTGTTGAAAGTCTCTTTAATAATAGATGGTTTATGTAGTTTAATAGATGGAGAACAAAAATATCTCAAACATATCTCAGTTTATCTCAAACGAGCCTAATGGTAAAAGAAACTCGAAGCTTAGATTAAATAGGAAAATCTTCCTGTTTCAGTGTCAAGAGTTTTACAATAAAAGCAGCCTAAAACAAGATTGAATTACCTTTACCAAAGCTCTTTATTTTAGACTTATCACTATAGAGGCAGAAGGTTAGACTAGAGTTAGAACTGTTGGAGTTAAACCTCTTCAATCAATATTTACAGTTAAATAATGAAACTAGTTCAACAGGATTCTCTCTGTCATGTGACACTGTGGTGAAGTTTGAATCATTTCATTCTTCTTCTTTTATTTCACATGTAAATAAAACATTTGGCGTCTGAATTATGCTGTTTTTATCTCTAAAACAGTTCTTCTTGAAGAAAAGAAGAGAATCAATATAGCAGCTGATTTATAACTTCTCAACGGTAGTTAACGGAGAGAACGATCGACCATTCGCCTCCAGCTGAATGAATCAGTCACAGTTTAACTCCGCACACATAATGATTATATATTATGTATTATATATTATACATTATATATTATATATTATATATTATAATTCTGAGGAGTGACGGTTGAGGATTGCTTGGAGAAAGAAGCCGCTACAAGTCATTTTAAATCTGTTTATCTGGACATATTTGACACCACTCTGACCTTTGACCTCCCCCCCTGCAGAGGTGTCGCACTTCAGCCCGGGACGCATGTCGGAGAAGGTCCTGTTCCACCTGCTCCGTCACCCCAGCGTCAACCAGGAAGTGCACTTTGACCCCAACAACCGGCAGAGCCCGGGTCACTATCTCTACACGCGCAACCACCCGGTGGACTATTTCATCCTGCTGCTGCAGGTGTGTGCCGCATGTTCACAATGTTTAGGAGTGTGGTTGTATGAAGTCCTTCTCCATAGTCGGTGTTTTACTACGGTAGATTGAGTTTGTAGAAACAGACAGGATATCAGCACTGGAGCAAAACAATGTTCTACTGTGGACGTAATTTAGACTCCTAAAATAATAAATATCTGTTATCTATGATCTCCATTGACAAAAACAGTAATTTTACCTCTCAGAACACATCAGTTCCTGGTCTACTGCTGCCTCCTTCTGTTAGTTTATTTGTGTTGTTGTGTGGCTTTGGTGAATCCAAAGTAACCCTTTAAAACACCGATGTCTCAAAGCTTTATTGAAAGTACAGTTTTTCTAGTTTGAGGTTATATAAAAGTACAGAATTTCCTAAATGAATGTGCTTAATTTAAAAGAATATGACTTGGACTTTCTCTGAGATTAAAGTGGTACATTTACGGTAAAAAAAAAAACAAATTCACGAGAAAAAATATTGATGTTTTTTCTGAGATTGAATTAAAAGAAATGGATGTACATACAAGTATCACTAAATTACTTTGAAACTGAAATAAAGTTCAAATCTGCTGATTTTCAGGCAAATTCTGCAGTTATATGTATCACTTATCACTTTTTATCTTGTTTTATCACAAAACTTTAATTTAAATGGTACTTAATGACATTAAAACACACTTTTCTCTTCATAACATAATATGTTGATGTGTTGTTAAAACAACACTCTACTTTATGGCTTATTTATTAATTATTACTGTCCCAAAAAATGTCAGTATGGGTAGAGAAGATGTGGGTAAAGAGAAAGAATCAAGAAAAGAAGTACTTTTGTTACTGTGTAGTTTTCTTTATTAAACATGAAATATTTTGACATTAAAGTGTTGGTGCTTCCTGTTTGCTGCGTTCAGGGTCGAGTGGAGGTGGAGATCGGTAAAGAGGGGCTGAAGTTTGAGAACGGGGCGTTCACGTACTACGGCGTTTCTGCACTAACGCTGCCCTCCTCAGGTGAGATGAAGAACTACAGGAAGATCTCTTCAACAAATACAAACACACATTTTACACCAAAAGAATTAAGTTTTGCTCGGAACTCTAACTAACATGTTACACTAACGCAAATCTTTATTTCACATATTATTAAGACTGTGAACATTTGCACATTACATCCTCTTACTTATTAAAAACTGTTCAGCCCTTTTTCATTTTCAAAACAGAAATATTTAACATTTTAAATACAGTAAAATTGCAGTACTTGTTTATTTATTTATTTTTTATTACTCTGCTTATGGTGACTCTCCCCAAAATACCAAGGAAAATTCCCTTTATGTGGAAAAAAAACATTTGGGGAAAATCAATCTATCAAAACTTTATGTATAAAGTAGAAATCATACATCAAACAAAAGTCGAAGTGTTGAACATGAAAAGAAGTAAAAAGAACAGAAGTAAAAAAATAAATAATTCAAATGAATATAAAACACATCATTCATCATGATTTGTCCCTAAATTACATCATCACATCAGCTTTAATTCCTTGTTCACTTATAAAGAAATAATACATTATTACATTTTATATTATTGCAGATTCTGTGATCCTTCATCGTTCAGTTATAACATGAAACACACAGTTGTGTAAAATGAATGATGATGCAGTTTTTCCTCTGAGTTTACATAACTGAGGTTTATTCGAGTCGACACATGGCTATAAAAAGGAGAAGAGGAAGGTGCAGGATTGCAGATATTGTGCTGACTCATTGTGTGTGTTTGTGTGTGTCCTTGTATGTGTGTGTTCTTGTGTGTGTGTTTATGCAGTGCACCAGTCTCCAGTGTCGACCCAGCGTCACTCTCCCAGGGATCCCTTTGAGTCAGCGGACGCCACAAGTCCGTCCAACTATTGTCCCGACTACACCGTCCGAGCGCTCACCGACCTGCAGCTCATACGGGTGTGTGTGTGTGCGTGTGCGTGTGCGTGTGTGTGTGTGTTGTGTGTGTCTGGTGTCTGTCTGTCTCAGTCACATGAAAACACGCATTTTCAGATGTCAAAGACCAAAGTTGTGTCAGAAACTTAATCAAATCTATGTTTATCAGACTCCAATGAAAGTAGTATTTCCACAGTGTATTATTAGTACTTTTACTGAAGTAAATAATCTGAATACTTCTTGTACACTGTTTGTGAATCAGGGACAAAAGGACAAACACACACATGAACAAACAGGAACAAAAAAAAAGTAAAGGAATAATACATGTAAAGCTACAACAAGGAACTTTGATTTTGTGTTTTGGCGCCCCCTGTGGACGGAAGTGGTATTGTCTCCGAGCACCAGACTCCCTTCAGAAAACCTCTCATTCTACAATCAGTTTGCTGATAATACCTGCAAACAAGCAAAATAAGCCTAACAGGTAGCGGCTTCTCATTTTTGGCTGATTGTCGATCTCATCGGCTCAAAAGAGAAGTTGCATGTATTTATTATTTTTTATACATTTATTTAAAAAAGAACAAAAGTAAAGCCGGCGCTTTGTTCAAAACTTGTTTATTGTTTTGAAAACATCCCTCTGCTTGCATATATTCTTTAAATAACTATTTTTACATTTATAATTGTATCATACAGCATACACTATCCTTCTTATTACAGTGTATGGGGCCTTTAGTGTTTTGCTTTTTTCATGCGTTTTGTTTTGCAGGTGACCCGTCTCCAGTACCTGAACGCCCTCATGGCGTCCCGGGTCGGTCAGAGTCCAGATCCTCCTGAGATTAAGATCCTGCCCAACAGTCAGACCAAGCTGCTCAACGACAGAAACTCACAACAAGGTATGTTTCATTTAAAACCGCTGTCTTTACCGTATGGATCTCTAAAAACTAACATTCACCGTGTCCACCAAAGCGTTTTTTCCTGATGAGAGCGTATTTTTGTAATGATTGCCTCTGGGAGCATATTTGAAAAATGAAATGAGACGTATAAAATATCACAATTTAAAGCTTAGTTTAGGATGGAACTGTTCGTCACACATGATGTGTTCAAGGACCGTCAGAAAGGTGAAAATCTGACAATAATGATGGGCTTTTCCATCCTGCCGGCGTAAAGGCTCTTTAGTTTTGGCTTAAAGGCTCTTTAGTTTTGGCTTAAAGGCTCTTTAGTTTTGGCTTAAAGGCTCTTTAGTTTTGGCTTAAAGGCTCTTTAGTTTTGGCTTAAAGGCTCTTTAGTTTTGGCTTAAAGGCTCTTTAGTTTTGGCTTAAAGGCTCTTTAGTTTTGGCTTTGCTTTTCTGAAAAGGAGGTTGCCGCCTGATAAGTATGTATTTACGCTATGCTACATATGCCGTTCCATTCCTCCGTTCTTTAAACGCTTAGCCTCCTCAGCATTTCCAGCTTTTCAAAGATGAACTTTGTGTTTTCTTTTGGTGGACACGGCCTTTCACTGATGAATCTCACTAAATCTCTTTCTGAATCTACACCTCTTTGGATTTTTCTCTCACTGCACTTTTCCTGTTTGCTTTCAGCTGAATGATAATAATTTTCCTTCTTTCTCTTTTTCTTTTTCCCTGCTTTCGTGCCTCCATGTCTTCTTCTCTGTCCAGAGTTCCCTGTAAACTTTTCATTCTTTGATACCATTGAGAATTACTGTTAGTATGTTTTTTTGCATGAGGTCAATGAAATGCAGCCCGTCTGTGGCATGACAGCAAACACAGACTGTACAAACAGCACACTCAGTCTCACACAAACACACTAGTGACAGGACTGTTTCCTCCCTTTACCTCGTTGAATAAGCCGTCCCAGTGGGTGCGTTTGATTTCCACCAGACTAATTCCTATTTGTGTTTTTGAAGCTTTGTTACCTTTTGTTTTTATTCATCCTGTCTCGTTTCCTAGCTTCTGCTTTTCCCTGAAATCCTCTCACTTCTCTCTCTGTTGCGTAAACTTTGTGTCTGATCCGATCAAGATGTTCACTTCATAAAACACAGAATTATCTGTTAATATTAATTACATTATTATGACTTTTAAAAGGGATGAAATGTGTCCTCTGGCGTCCATATTGGAGGCTCAGGGGCATTGAGGCAGAAACGCTATCTGAGGTCAAAGTGCCAGGTGCATAGAGAAAAAAGACTTTCAGTATTACTGCAGGCCAAGAATAATCACGTTTTAAAGTTTTCTTCAGTATCAAACTCATCCAGAGATATTTGTCTGTACATCCAATAGTTCACTGCAAACAGGAGCTGCTAATAGTTCATTCGGCATCAGATGTATGTAAACAAATAGAGTAAAAAAACAACATTATACTTCCTGTTTACGTCCAGAAAAGCCCCCAAATTATTGTAACTGTAGTTACGTAACATAGAGCATTAGACAAATAATTAAAGTAAACCAAAGAATAATAACAGAGTGACAATGTTAGTAGCTTTAGCTTTATTTTCTTCCTAATTTTTCTTTATTATCAATGGATAAATAGATTATTATTAATATGTTTTATTGTAAAAGGTGGCTTTAACATATTATCTGTTCAGTTTCAGTTGTTTTAAGATGCAACAATGCGATGAAAATTTAGCATGAGAGCCATTTTCACCCTAATTGAAAAACAAACTTTTATATAAGGTATAAATTATGGGATGGGTTTTTTTTTTTTTTACCTTTTTAAAAGTCCCTTTAAATGTGCAAATAATCTATTAAAATACATTAATACCCCCTTTAAAATTCTATTAAAAATAACTTAATTACTTCATTACATTACTGAGGATGTGTTACATCAAAAAGGACTTAAAACTGACAAGAAGTCGCCTGAAAAAAAGCTTGAATTAATTATCTTAATATTTCCTGAAACATAACATTAAGAGATTACTCACCTCTTTTGTCGAGCAACGACTTTGAGCCCTCGAAGTCCAAGGGCTTATGGGAAATAGAGTTTGTTAAAAGCTGCTAAGTCATTAAAAATAATACAGTATTAGACATTTATTCAAAACAACAAAAAACAACTACCATCCTTATCTAAACGTATGAAAGGAAGCATCCGAAGACGCTGCATCGAATCGTTAAAAAGGTCAATGGGCTTTTGAATGAGGTTCTATGGTTCTGTAGCAGAACCGGGCTCTGGCTTCTTCTTCTACTCCTTAAACTCCGGCTCTTCTTCTTCTTCTTCTTCATCTCTTTTGCACCATCTTGTCCTGTTTCCTCTCTTTCCACCGTGTGTGTGATTGCCGTGCTCGTCGTGATGTCATCCCCCGTCACTCACCCCAGCTCTCCCCTCTCATTGGCTCGGGTTCCACAGGTGGCAGTAGCGCCCAGGAGAGCTCCACAGAAGAGGAGGCTCATGGGTAGTGCGGTTCTGACCTGCTCCAAACAAGTAGAGATTTTATAGTTGTTTTTATTGGATGAATCATTTATGGCTGGAACGTAGTTATTGGACTAAACTGGAGTGAGAGGTTTTATTTGTTTTGTAGATCCACATCCCGTCTCATCTCCTTCCTCATTCCTATTTTTTTGTTTGTTTGTGATTTTCATTGCTATTATTATTTCCTGCTGTTTTTACACACTTTGGACTTTATGTGTATATTTATGCATAAATACATTTTATTTTAATTTGGGCGGTGCCTTTTCTTCCACGTTCGCTCTAAACTCTTCATGATTCCTCAATTGTGTCTGTCTGGGTGCCAAAGCTACATTGTGTCTGTCTGGGTGCCAAAGCTACATTTGTGTGTGTGTGTGTGTGTGTGTGTGTGTGTGTGTGTGTGTGTGTGTGTGTGTGTGTGTGTGTGTGTGTGTGTGTGTGTGTGTGTGTGTGTGTGTGTGTGTGTGTGTGTGTGTGTGTGTGTGTGTGTGTGTGTGTGTGTGTGTGCTGAAGCATCCGTCCCTTTGTGACTCTATAAGAATAAATGTTGGTTGAAAGCAGATTTGCACATTAAATTTGTGCACTGTTGATAGTATTAAGCTATTTCACGAGCTGTAAGGTACGTCCACATTTTTATACCCTCAACTAAACATTGTGTGTGTTATTTGTGTGTGTGTGTGTGTGGCCAAAAACAAGCTCTCAGATAGTTCATACTTTAAATATTCATTTAGAAAGTGAGACGTAAAGTGAGTATTTTTACAAAGTGGCCCCGGATGTAACCAAAGTAAAAAATAAACTAAATAAGAGTGGCAGTTTTTATTGATGCTGAAGAACGAGATGAACCTAAGAAGGTTTTGGAAGTAGAGCTGAAACAATTAGTCGATTCAGAAAAATAACTATTTTGATAATCAATTAATCGGCTAAGTTGTGAGGATTCGCTTCTGTTCTTTGTCTGATGTGATGATAAACTGAATATCTTTGGGTTTTGGGCTGTTTGTCAGACAGAAATGAGACATTTTAACTCATTAATTTGAGATTTATTTAGGTTTTTTTACCTTAAAGAGAAGCAAAGTCCCCCCCCTCTACTTTATTTTGAAAAAGAAAAATATGTACGCAAGTGTGTGTGTGTGTGTGTGTGTGTGTGTGTGTGTGTGTGTGTGTGTGTGTGTGTGTGTGTGTGTGTGTGTGTGTGTGTGTGTGTGTGTGTGTGTGTGTGTGTGTGTGTGTGTGTGTGTGTGTGTGTGTGTGTGTGTGTGTGTGTGTGTGTGTGTGTGTGTGTGTGTGTGTGTGTGTGTCACATACAGTATCTCACCCGTACATGTCGGTAAGCTAGCATCCAGTCTTCTCCAGTTGCATGTGTGTAAACATGTGGACTACATCAGAACATGGCCTCTAAATAACCCTTTGTGTTCCCTGTTTGTACATTAATATATTAACGATATATAAAGTGGACTCTCATTGATCCCCACGACTTAATCTTTAAAAATCTGTTTTAAAGTGTATTTTAATGCAGTACTCACGTGCCCTTATGTATGTTCAGAAAGTCATGTGTCGTCCCGTCCACACTGGTCATGAAGAGGCTCCTTTGTTCTGCGACTACACTGTAAAAAATAGACGACAAAAGAAATGTTCAGTGTTAAAACTCTAAAGTTTAAAGCGGGAATATGCTAAAACATGTACTAGTTTGTCAGACGACGCATTGGAGAAATCCCTTACTTCAGTAAAAGTACTAATACTACACTGCAAGTACATTTACTGCATACAAAACCTTACTTAAGTAAGAGTATTATCGTCTAAATTTACACAAAGGACTTAAAGTAAAAGCATTGATTGATCAGTAAAATGTTTTCCTTTTATATCTGATGTTTCTGCTGCATTAATGTGTATGTTTCATGTTAACTCCTTTATATCCTGTTTGTTAATTTAATCCACATCAATGCATCATATTCTATAAGATCATCACATGTTCCTGTGAGAACCTCGTATCTCTAAAAACAACAAACATTTCCAGCTGATCCAAGAGGCTTTTTACAGAGTTTATTTATCTGAAGAAGTAGGAGGATTCTATCAACACATGAAGGAAACACTTCATCCTTCAGTTTATCACAAACATTCAACATCAACACATCTGGAGATACGAGGTTTTACCTGAACAGGAAGGGGATGAAAAAACTGTCATCTGAGAAGAAACTAAAGACTGTACAATATGTACCTCTGAGATGTAGTAAAAAGTACAATATGTACCTCTGAGATGTAGTGGAGAAGTGTAAAGCTATATAAGATAGAAATATTCAGGTAAAGTACCTTGAATTTGTACTTTAGTGCAGTCCTAGAGTAAATGTACTCCGTTACATTCCACCACTGTACGAGTGTTTTTCCTGCGTGATCCTTCAAACTGAATTTTTGCACAAAACAAGAGAACAAAGTTATTATTTCCCCTGATTTCTTACAGTGTAGTACAGCACAAGGAGATTCCGTCACAGCCAGCATGAAGACAGAATATTCTCTCTCAACATACAGTACACACAGTATGACATGTGAGTATAGTATGTATACTTGTATAGAATCGGATCCTTAAAGCAGCAGCAGGGTGTTTAGGCGTCGGCTCTGTGGTACATTCACACCATTTCTGTCTCTTTTTTTTCCATTTTGTGTGTTTTAATCATTCAGTGTTCTCATCGTTGCCATGTTCCAGGAGAAATCTTTGTGAGACTTGAGTAAATATTTTGTATTTTGTTTTGTTGTAATAAGTTTGACTGAATGTAAAAAGATGATCATTACTTTGTACTGATTGAGAGAAAGGTTTGGTTGAAGAAGCGTGTATTAATATAATATAATTTGAGGATGTAGTTTATTGGTAATTTGTTTTCAGGTACAAAAAACGCTGTTACTACATGAGTTATTGAGAGATATACAGTTAGAGCAATTCCTCTTTCTGTCCAGGTTACATTTGTATAAAACTACTCTATTTTATTTTATTTTTTGGGAATGCTGCCGTTTTTTTGAGTACATTGAGAGACTCTTTCATTTTCAATAATCAAGTTTCTTAGGAAATAAACTCAATCCTGTTCTACAATGTGTTATTGTTGTTTGTCTTTTCTATTCCCACACAGACATGGCCTACAATATCACAAGACGTGACTTTATTTAGGTAAATACTCATTAAGATACCTTAAAATTGTCGTTGACCAAATTCTGAATGATATATATATTTATTTATTTACACATATCTAAAACTGATGCAGTCGTTTACATCAGTCCTGTAATGAAACCTACCTTCAGACATGATATAAATGAGATATTTAGAAAGGTGTTAATTACATTTTATGGTCATTTCGCCAGATACGGTTTAAGTGCTGTTAAATTAAACCACATTATAATGAGTGAATATGTTTCTAATCGTTTATCTACCCCATTTATATCACACACAGACAAACAAACACATATGTATATATATAAGTAATAAAAAAAAGGCTTTATATAATATGACAATCATTTCATGTAAAGAAGTCAAAGTATATTATGTCGAAAAAAGTCAACAAAAAAATCATAATAAATGATGGCTAAAATGGGCATATTATAGATTCAAATTGACTAAATTTAGGTGCTAAGATCAGAACTCGGACACAGGTTTTTAATCAAAGTTCACAAGTAACTTAATTGGAGCAAATAGTGGATGATAGCAGATCCGGAAGTCTCTGTGGAGCGTGACAGGCAGAAAAGCAGAGCTGAAGGAAGTGAAGCTGAAGGAAGTGAAGCAGACCGGCGAGTCGCTTGGAGACGCAATGAGAGTATGAATCTGAGACATAAGAATTCACAGGCTTAAACAGGATGATTGGTTTGAGACAAACTTTGGACCATTTTGGCAACCTGAACAATCTGGTGAAGACTGGAGTGGAGAGCCACGGTACATATACAGCAGGAGCACGATGAGTGGATGGGTATCAGGTCTGAAGGTTGATTGGAGAGAGATTGAGTGCCACACACAGAAAGATTGTATAGTATGTCTTCAAAAGTTCTAGTTTAGCATGCCATTTAAAAATGTCATAAAAAGTAATTGTATATTATGTTGAATAAATTCATGAAAATAGTCATAGTATAGTATGTCGTAAAAAGTCATATCATAGTGTATAACAAAATATAATGCAAAAGTCATAGTATGGTACATCAAAAAAAGTCAGGAAAAAGTCATGAAGAAGTCATATGTCATAGTATAGTATGTCAATATAGAACAAAACACTCCCTCACACTGTCTTCTTCACTTGCGTATAAATATCTTTTAGTAACAACGTTTCGGTACGTAGACCTTCATCAGGTTATTTTACATGGAAATGAGGATACATGCATTAAATAGAACTTTGGTTTCGTAAATAGGCTGGTAGACCAATCAGATTGCCCCAATCACATGACATCAATCAGTCATACACGAATCGGAACCATCAACAAATAAAGAATCAATTTACATTCTATCGTGGCACTAAAGGCCTACAAACAACATGAAAACATACACATAATACATAATATCATATAGGAGGAATGTCTTCAATCAAAAAACACATAAAGAAGATAAATATAGAAATTATAGAAAGGCTGTAATGCCAAGATCAATACTTTTCTTTTATAGGACAGGATTTTTAGGAGTTTGCAAAGGTTTTCTTCTACAGTCTGTCGCTAGAAAAGGAAAGAAAAGAAAGGACAAAATATGTCACATTATAAAGAACTAGTATTATACGTTTGAAATAAGTACAAATAAAATAAAATCGAATAGTGCATTGGAAAAATATTTCATAACATTACGTTTAATAATAATTCATCATTCAAACCTTTGGGAGACAAGGTTTCTAGGGTGAATATCCAGAACGCCTCACGTTGTTTTAAGTCAAAGTCGCCACCTCTAGGTGGCAGTCTGACCTGCCGTCCTACTGGAGTGCAAAAGTTTTGCTCTTTTTATAGTAAAGTATGTCGAAATATGCAATTAAAAATATCATAGTATACTATTTAAAAACAAATTCCTAGTATAGTATGTCGAAAAAGTCATAGTATAGTATGTCGAAAAATGAAAGGAAAAAGGCAAAGTATAGCATGGTGAAAAATACTGGAAAAAAACTGATAGTATAGCATGTCCAAAAAAAAGTAGTAAAGGCTGTCAAAAAAAGTCATAATATAGTAAGCAAAAAAAGATTTAAAAAAAGTAATGAAATCATCTGTCAAAAAATGACAAAATAGTCAGATTCTAGCATGTCGTAAAAAGGTCATAGTATAGTTTTTTGAGGCTGATTATTTGTTATCAATAAATTATTGCATTTTTTGTTTCTCTATTAATTTTATGAAAGAAAAGGCAAACTATAGTTTGTCAAAAATGGAATTTAAATGTAATAGCATAGTATGTCGAAAAATATCATCAAAACATCATGGTATAATAGTTCAACAAAGGTATAGTAAAGTATGTCATTAGTCATAGTAAATTTAAAATATGTCTTGACAAAAAGTCATAGTTTAGCATGTCATATACTGTCATAGTACAGTATGTCGAAAAATGTCATTAAAAAGGTTATAGAATGTTGAAAAATATCAGTGAAAGTCATATTATAGTATGTAATAAACAGTAAGTTTATGTTAAAAAATTGTCAGAAAGAGATATAGTATGTTATCAATTACATATTATAGTGTTACCAAGTATGTCGAAGAAAAGTAGTAGTATGGTTTGTCAGAAAATGTAATAGTATGTTGAAATATTTTATGAAAAAAGTCATACTTTAGTATGTAGAAAAATGGGATAAAAAGGTATATTATTGTTGAAAAACTCATAATTCTATATCATAAATAATCATGGTATAATATTTTGAAAGTTTTTACAAAATAATCATATCATGGTATGTTATAAAAAGCCATAGTTTAGTATCTCAAAAATTTGTCATAAAAAGTCATAGTATAGTACTGATGACCTGCTAGCAGGAAAGACAGGTAGAACCTCTCTGAAGGACGGCCAGGAGGACGACTGAACAGGAAGAACCTCTCAGGTGGACAGGTAGGAGGACGACTGAACAGGAAGAACCTCTCAGGTGGACAGGTAGGAGGACGACTGAACAGGAAGAACCTCTCAGGTGGACAGGTAGGAGGACGACTGAACAGGAAGAACCTCTCAGGTGGACAGGTAGGAGGACGACTGAACAGGAAGAACCTCTCAGGTGGACAGGTAGGATGACGACCAGATGGTCTGAGCACATCTGGAGGACGACCAGATGCTGGAGACTGGGGACTAAGGCAGAAACGCTCTGGAGGCCGTGTGAGACTTTACTGGCACCAAAAGGTTTGCCTTTAGCAGGAGGCTGGCTGCTGGATTTCTGGACCAGACTCTGGAGACTGAAGCTCAGGCAACTGGGTCTCTGGATACGTGTATAGGCTGGCTGCTGGTATATGGACCAGATAGATACAGGCAATATATAGGTATATATATATATATATATACATAGATATACACACACATATATATACACACAAATACATAATATATATACACACAAATATATATATATACAAATATATATATATACAAATATATATATACATATTCACACACATTTATAAAAATGTATATATATATACACACACAAATATATATATACACAAATATATACATATACAAACACACACATATATATATACACACACACACACACACACACACACACACACACACATACATGTATACGCATATATACATATATACATGTATACACATAAATATAGATATATAAATACATATACTTATTTACAAAGCTTTAGCAGAGAAACCTGCACAATGAAGACAAAAAACATTTTTTTGTGGCTTTTGAATTTTTTTTAGAAAAAGGGAGATAAAGAAATAAAGAAAAATAAAGGTTGATGAAGATGAAAAGCTAAAGATCTTTTGTTTTTTTTTTTATAACTTTAGCGCGGTGTTTCCTGCTTTTGAACTTCCGGTTGATTGTACGACTTCGTGTGGTCCGGTGGAAACCTTTGTTCCGGGTGAAAGTGGTTCCGCTTTGAGCTTGTATTTAATAATATGAGTGTAAAATGAAGAGAGATGATAAAAAAACACTCACAGTAAACCATGCTGTTCCCAGCTGTAGTAGTGTTGGTCATCATTATCATTTCGGTACTACACAAACACTCAGTTGTCACATTTTTAGGTACACCTGTACAAACTATGCCATACTTATTATATTCGTATTAGTCTGTTGCAATTATTGTTTTCGTAGTAATTTGCCTCTGCACTATACTTTTGCTCTGGTTTATGCTTTAAGATGCTTGTTTAAGAAAGGAGATGCACTTATGACTTCTGGTGACTAGTAGTTCTCTTGAATACCTATGTTGAATACACTTCCTGTAAGTCGCTTTGGATAAAAGCGTCTGCTAAATGACTGTAATGTAATATAATGTAATGTAATGTAATGTAATACATTGAAAGTGTTACATTTTTATTGACACTCTCATAAATGTGTTCATTAAAAGTGTATGTTTAAACACTTAGTTTAATGATGTTATACTGGACTGCATTTTTTTTTCAGACATGTTAACGAAAACGAAACATTCTAAACTTTGTAAAAGTAGAATTTATGAAGGAGCTGAGTGAAAGCAGCCTGTCACATTCTGTGCACCTCTTCTGCTTTTAGCTCCAAAGTGAAAGGTGACTTGTGAAATTGTAAGTTGTAGCTGAACTGACTCTACTACACATGTACATATGTATGTATAGCCTACAGATATGTATTTTTGTATTTGCCATGTAACGATGCTACATTGTATCCCTCATTGATGAGTAAACCCCTTTTTTTTGTGGGTGTAAATTGTGTTTTTTTTTCCTGTTCTGTTTTGGAATTGAAGCTCGACATGCAAGTTTTTATTTATTATTTGTTTGGAACCTTAGTAAGTAAAGTTATTGGAGTGAGAAGAAAGTGTTTCTGGAGGCTGTTCCAAGAAAAGATACACCTTTATTAAGAGGGACATTATCATGCAGCAGATGCAGTACAAAAATGTGAAAGATTGAAAATATATCGAGCGCCAATGAAACAAAATGTAAACAATAAAGATGTGCAATAGTGTAACACTTAATCATTGGAGTGCTATTTTAAAATGGGGTCATACGTCATTAAACGCTGAATTAAAAGTGCAGAGGATCGGATGAAGTTATATTTCTGCAGAAGCTTCATAATTTCATTTAAAAGATCCTGAAAACATTCTCAATCGAATTATGAGTAATAACCCCTTTGGGTAAATAACTACATCTACTAGCAGTATTAGTATCAATTTATACTTCTACCTGAGTTCATATCAGACAGACATATTACTGCACTACACTAATCTGACAGCTAAAATTACTTTACAAATTAGGATTTTCACACCATACATATGAGGAGCTTATAAATGACACCTGTTTTAAAGATCTAAGTAGTTTGTCATTAAAAACTGGGTAGTTTTGACCTCATATATATAATAGGAGGACAGTCACAGTTTAAATACTTTAAATAGAGTTTACTGGTTTATACTGACACACTTTTACAGAAGGAACATTTTCAACGCAGGACTTTCACTTGTAAAATAGTTTTTTTTTATTCATTATAATAGCACTTTTACTTCAGTAAAGAATCTGACTACTTCCTCCCCCACTGGGCCCGTTGGATGACAACAGTCAAATGACTGTTTGTGAAAGGGCGTTGCTCGCAGAGATGAAACCACAGAGAATAATCAGCCGAATCTGTAGATCACCTCAGATTTAAGCAGCTTTATGGCGTCTTTCAGCAGATTGTTTTTTTTGTTTCCCACCAACTACTTTACTCTTCTGATTCTCAAACCTTTTTTTAGAGATAAAGCTTTAAAAACCCCTTTGTACACTACCTGCTCGGCAGCAAACAGCAGACAGACTCAGCTGGTGGACAAAAGTGGAGAAAATAGCAGCTAAAGAGACAGATATTATCCTCAGGAGGTGGTGGAGACCAAATATGCTCTCTATCACCAACACCACTTCCTGCCGCAGGCGAGAGGAGCTCTTGTCCTCTGTCAGGGAGTGTGCTAACATAAGTGAGTTTTGGGGGGAAATTAACAATTATCAAAGAGATTCTTTATCTCTAAAGTTTAACTTTTGAACCAAACATTTTTCTATCTATCTATCTATCTATCCATCCATCCATCCATCCATCCATCCATCCATCCATCTATCTATCTATCTATCTATCTATCTATCTATCTATCTATCTATCTATCTATCTATCTATCTATCTATCTATCTATCTATCTATCTATCTATCTATCTATCAAACTATATTTCTATATCTATCTATGTCTCTATATCTATATAGAAATCTCTATATGTATTTATCTATATCTATATCTTTGTCATTCTCTCTCTCTCTCTCTCTCTCTCTCTCTCTATATATATATATATATATATATATATACACATCTCTATATTTCTATATCTCTATTTCTATATATATTTCTATATCTCTATCTCTCTCTCTATATATATATATTCACCAGATCCAAAGTGTCTGAACCCCAAATGGTCCTCGGTGGGCGAGGTTTTGGTTCTGGCTCGACTGTTTACAACATTGTGTCAAGATGAAAAACTTTCTCACTTTAAAGCTGAACAGTAAACTATAATATGTTTCTGAAAACATTTGAGGCGAGAATGAAGCAATGCAGAAACAGAATATTGATTAATGTTCCATCAACACGGCCTACTCGAGAGTTTGATATGAGTTGATATGACATGAGCCTACTGTCTTGCAATGGAGAGACTTAATTAGCATAAAAGTTGAGTTTAAGTCATGATTATGCAAATTTAGACAACTGTGTTTCTGCTGAAGCCTCGTGATTTCATGTCGTTGTCAGGTTTGGTCGATGTGTTACACACATCTGTCGTGACACTTTCATGTTAAATAAACAACAACGTGCCTAATCTGCGTATCATTTGCATCACCAACACCACTTCCTGCCGCAGGCGAGAGGAGCTCTTGTCCTCTGTCAGGGAGTGTGCTAACATAAGTGAGTTTTGGGGGGAAATTAACAATTATCAAAGAGATTCTTTATATCTAAAGTTTAACTTTTGAACCAAACATTTTTCTATCTATCTATCTATCCATCCATCCATCCATCCATCCATCCATCCATCCATCCATCCATCCATCTATCATCTATCTATCTATCTATCTATCTATCTATCTATCTATCTATCTATCTATCTATCTATCCATCAAACTATATTTCTATATCTATCTATGTCTCTATATCTATATAGAAATCTCTATATGTATTTATCTATATCTATATCTTTATTTCTCAAGTTGCTCTCATCGGTGTGGACTGGATGATATATATATATATATATATATATATACATCTCTATATTTCTATATCTCTATATCTCTATTTCTATACATATATCTATATCTATATATATTTCTATATCTCTATCTCTATATATATCTCTCTATATATATCTACATACATCTCTATATATCTATCTATCTATAACATTTATTATTATTATTATTATTATTATTATTTTATTTTCATTTTTTATTTTACTTTGTAGTTATTCATAGTGCTCCTGTGAGATGTACTCATATTGTTATTTTTCTTAAATGCTTCCACACCGCGATGACAGATATATAGTAATGAGTAATCACCTAACCACCCTGCAAACACATAGTAGAAAAACAACCGTAGTGAATCTACATACGTCTCTGGTATAATGGAAAGTACACTGTGGTTTCCCATCTTTTGTAATTGTTAAAGTTCAGAGGTGGGTCAGGAGCACATTTAAGATGTCATGGCATATATTTTCCGGGAAGATCTTATCATATTCGAAAAACTGACTAATATAATAACTGTCACTCCTTCTATTGCCAAAAATAGATGTCACAATGTCATTCAATGAATTAAATGCGAAAAGGTCGGGGATGTTGGCTATCTTTTCTGGGGCAGTACCTAGAAACTAGACGTACAGGAAAGTGTTTTCTGTCAAATGAGGTTACACAAAACAAAACCACATAACCTCACCAGCAGCAGTGTTTGTCTAAGAGCAGCGAAGCAGCAGCTTAACAAAACCTATGGTTGTGTTTCATTAAAAACATTCATTCCTGCAAAAAAGAGAAAACACTTTTCAAACATTTCTCCAAACCCATAAACTCTCATTTTAAGTTCACGCAGCAATCAAAAAGTGTCCACATATGCCGACGACATCGGGCTAAATGTGTCTAAAAGGATTTACAAACTGGAATATTATATACATTTTTTTACAGAAAGTATCATTTAATGAAAATACTAAAGTTAAACTACCTAGAATGTGTATTGAAACAAAGTACTTAGGTAATGTTGGACCACCATGCGATTGGGAACAGGAATTTATTATTTCTGCTCATAGAGAACTAACAGGTTTAACACATTTGTCTTGTTATTGTGTCTTGATTGTCCATTTCTGAGTCATTACAACAAGTGCTGTGTTTTGTTTCATCTGCACTGGGTGTTTGAGTTCCTGAGAGTGTGTGTGTGTGTGTGTGTGTGTGTGTGTGTGTGTGTGTGTGTGTGTGTGTGTGTGTGTGTGTGTGTGTGTGTGTGTGTGTGTGTGTGTGTGTGTGTGTGTGTGTGTGAGGAAGCTGATATTATCAGAGAGGCTCGCACTGAGAAGTTCAGTCAGCCTGCAGCTGGGACGAGGCTATCAACTGTAAGCTTCAGAGGAAAATCACTGACTTTTCATATTCAAACATTCTTCAACACATCGAGACAATGTCTGACTTTGATCTGTCTCAAGCTTTAGACAGGTGAGTTGTTTGAGCCTAAACTTACATTATTTTATTTAAATGCATTTTTTTAAATAACTATTGGAAATATCAAGATAACAAGACCAAAACCTTTTAAGTAACTACTTGATGTTTTGATGGAAGCTGAGAGTATAAAGTGACATTTTTAGCAGAATAAGTGAAGCTGAATAAATAGCAAACAGCTTTATATTGTGAGTGAAAGTCTCTAAAACGGAAACAGCTCCAGCGTGTCGGAAAGTGTTTCACTTCCCACTAACAACAAAACATGATGAAAAACTGTGATAAAAGGCAGCGCTGGAATATACATATACACAAGTAGCAATTCAAGATACTTTACTTGTATTTCTAATTTCTGCTACTTTATAAGTCCTCACTACATCTCAGAGGTACATATTGTACTTTTTACTGTACTACATCTCAGAGGTACATATTGTACTTTTACTACATCTCAGAGGTATATATTGTACTTTTACTACATCTCAGAGGTATATATTGTACTTTTACTACATCTCAGAGGTACATATTGTACCTTTTACTACATTTGTCTGTCAGCTTTAGTTTCTTCTTTAGGAAGGGAGTTTTTCATCCCCTTCCTGTCCATGTAAAACCTCGTATCTCCAGATGTGTTGATGTTGAATGTTTGTGATAAACTGAAGGATGAAGTGTTTCCTTTATGTGTTGAGAAAATCCTCCTACTTCTTCAGATAAATAAAAAGCCTCTTGGATCAGCTGGAAAATGCATCAATGTCACAAAGCTGAAAACAGGCTGTTTGTTGTTTTTAGAGATACGAGGTCCTCACAGGAACATGTGATGATCTTATAGAATATGATGCATTGGTGTAGATTAAACTAGTACATTTACTGAAGTAAAGCATTTGAATACTTCTTCCACTATTGGGAATTGGGCTTATTAAGAACGTTTATGTATTTGTTTAATATTCATCGGTTTTGTATTTCAGCCCGACCAACTCAGTCGAGATGGGATTTGAATCTTGCGACTCTTTAAATATGACGGTAAGACGATATATATTATTTATTAATTACAGACCATGCCAGCCATAACTCACTTCCTCTCATGTATGTTCACTCTCATATTCCTACATTTTTGCTCTCTAAGTTTCAGGTGTCCTTATCTGATATTATAAGAATATATGTATGTAAGATGAGAATGTTTAAAAACTAAATGTATTTAATGGGGATTAAGGTCACGTTCTTTAATATTGGCCCTCTGCTTATCTTATAATTACTTAAATATTGATTAAATATGCATCTACTGTAGCTACTTAATCTGATACACCACTTCCTTTTCATGAGATACTGAAGTTCCTGATTCAAAAACATAAAATAATTGATTTAATTGAGAGGAAGCGACTCTTAAAACCGAAAGAGGAATAAAATCAGGCTTTGGATACACACACACAATACTTGTCAGTAGGGTCAATTCATTTCTATTGTATGTGATTAGAGGGATTATACATCACTCAAGAGTCTAAATATACAAATATATGTGAGGTTGATGATTTGAAGTTTGTATAGAAGACAAGTTTGTAAATGAAAGAGTTAAAATAAACGACATGTGGAAGCGTCATCACAAACTTTGGCACTCAGATGAGGGGAAGCACCTGCAGGAAGACTTGACTTGATGGTTTCTACTCTGTGTGTGTGTGAGCAGGAGGTTCAGGAGAAGATCATCAGACACGACTGCGGACTGGAGAGGTTGGTTTCCCACGACCCCAAAACGCTGAAGTCCGTCACCACCGTTCTGCTGGCGGTCAACAGGATGAAGTGGCCTCTAACTCACCACGGCAGGGAGCTCAGCGGTGACGAGCTCTGCAGCGCCCTCATGGAGAGCCTGGTGACCGGTGGGTAACACACCGTTCTCTTACATCTTTAAACGTTATCCGGAACCAAAAATTGTAACCAGAACCAGGAGTAAGAAAACCTCATTCAAAATCCCATTCACCTTTTTTTTTAGCAATTCTAATGATTAAAATCTGATTGGAGGACGACCCTGCTCTCCACTGAGCCACAGCTGCCCGCAGTTGTTTGATGATATATGAATCCTCTGAATATCAAATCTAGCACCTTTAAGTAAAAGTACTAATGCCACAGTGTATGCCAAGTAATAGTCTTGCATTCAACATTATACTTTAAGATACAGTGTGTTTCATTTATTGGCAGAAATGGATTTTAATATTAATAAGAATGTTTTCTTTAGCGTCTAATCACCTGAAAATAAGAGTTGTTGTGTTATTGTTACTTTAGAATGAGCTGATTAGGTCTACATGGGGTGTAGGTCGTCTTCACAGAGCCAGCCGCCATGTTTCTACAGTAGCCCAGAATGGACAAACCGAACACCGTCTCTAGAGAGGGACATTCCAGTTGTTTGCAATCTGCAACCTCACCACTAGACGTCGCCATTCCTACACACTTGACCTTTAAAAGTACTACAAGAAACATTTATTTTTTGTTGATTTTGGCGGTCCCTTTGGACTAAAGCAAAAGTGTTCCAGAGTCCCTTTAAAAAAAGTCTAATTTTACTGCATCAGGGTTTGACCTTCTCCTCATTCATTGACAAATGCAAATATGGATGGATGGATGGACGGATGGAGGAATGGATTGAGGAACGGAGGTACGGAGGAATGATGGATGGATAATAAATGGATGGATGGATGAAGTTTTCAGAGCAGTGTTTCAGGTTGGATGGATGGACGGACGGATAAAGGAATAATTGGATAGATTGATTGATGGATGTTAGATGGATGGAGGAATAAATGGATGGAGGAACAAATGGATGGAGGAATGGATGGATGATAGATGGACGGACAGATGGAGGAAGTGTTTCAGGGCTCCCCACTAAAAACTTCTCATTTTACTGCAGACAGTCTGCCCATCCATTGAGGAATAAATGGACAGGTGGACAGATTGATGGAGGAATGGATGGATGGACAGATGGTTTGATGGAGGAATGGAGTAATGGATGGATGGACGGAGGAATGGATGATAGATGGGTGGAGGAACAGATGGATGATGGACGGAGGAATGGATGGACGGAGGATGGATGGATGGATGGATGGACGGAGGAATGGATGGACGGAGGAATGAATGAATGGATGGATGGACGGAGGAATGGATGGACGGAGGAATGGATGGATGGATGGACGGAGGGATGGATGGATGAATGGATGATGGACTGATGGATGATGGATGAGAAGAGGATGCGATGACCTCAGCTCTTTATAAGACGCTCCGTTCTCATTTGGGAACCTCCTTTTTCTGAAAGCCGCCTCCGTCTCTCCACAGAAACCATCGTCATGACGACGGGGACATCGGCGAAGGCAGGACGGAACAAATACGAGCGAGTCATCAGCAATGAGAGTTGCACTCTGTGTGACTTGTCACAGAAGGTCGTCGGCCTCAATTCTGGAACCTCAGAACTGCAGGCCATCGTTCTGAAAGGAGGACAAGGTGAACACAGAGGTACCTGAAAACTACACTTAAATGTACTTTACTTAAATGTACTTTACTTAAATGTACTTTACTTAAATGCACTTTACTTAAATGTACTTTACTTAAATGTACTTTACTTAAATGCACTTTACTTATATGTATACGAGTATAACCAGTGTCTGCGACTTTAAACAACATTTCAGAAGAACATATTGGATTCATAACTACATTTATTTAAAATATTTTACAGAAACGTGATTTTAAGATATGAGGAACTATACTACTAATCTATGCAGTAGTGTACAAAGTATCTGGCTCCATATTGATGGACTACAACAATTAAATACTCCTATATGGATCTGTTAGTGATAAAAACAGAATCATATAATATTTTATAAATATTGTACTTTTTACTCCACTACATCTCAGAGGTAAATATTGTACTTTTAACTGTACTACATCTCAGAGGTACATATTGTACTTTCTACTGTAAATATAAGTTTATTTGATACTTTTTCCAGAAACCTGATGTGCCATCATGATAAAATGCAGTACTATACTACTAATATTCCCAGTAATATACAAAGTATCTAAAATTGGCTCCACATTGATGAACTACAACATTAAAATACTCCTATATGGATTGGTTAGTAATAAAAACAGAATCATATAATATTATTATAATAATAAAACACTTGTCATTCTTCATAGTGCAATACATTTTGCTTATAATACTTCCGTACTTTTACCTAAGGGACATTTTGAATGCAGGACTTGTTATAATGAAGTATTTCTTAGACTGTGATATTTTTTAAAGACCAAAACAGACGTCAACACTGCGATGTCTTTAATAAACCGGTGAAATCACGTCTTTCTCTCTCTTTTCCCACATCAGTGACTTTTAAAATGGCAAACTACTTGAATCCCAACGTCTCACCTGAAGCACGTTTGGCTGTCCGCCTGTCCATCAACGACAACCAGCACATCTCCTGCTTTATGGAAGACGGCAAAGCTGTGTTGAAGCTGAAGGTGACACACACACACACACACACACACACACACACACACACACACACACACACACACACACACACACACACACACACACACACACACACACACACACACACACACACACACACACACACACACACACACACACACACACACACACACACACACACACAGTGACTGTTCTAAATCTCCAACTTTTATCTCATAACTTTGCCTTTTAATCTAATAATTGACCTTTAATCTAAAAATTCTAACTTCTATTTTATAATTCTGGCTTTTATTTTATAATTGACCTTTAATCAACCTTTTATCTGACAATTCTTACTTTTGTCCAATTATTTTGACTTATCTCTGTCAAATGTCTATGTCTGTTTTCTGATTTTGACTTTTATGTAATAATTGTTACCTTTTATCTAATACTTCTTACTTTTATCTTATCATTTTGACTTTTTATCAAATAATTCTAACTTTTTATCTTCTTAAAGTTGACTTTTTATCCAACTTTATAATTCCTCATTTTTATTTCATAATTTTTTACCTTTATTCTTGACTTTTTCAGCTAATAATCCTGGTTTTATCTCATCATTTGGACCCTAATTTTGGCTTTTTAGCTAATAAATCTAGCTTTTGTCTTTTATAGCATAAGTTTGACCATTTATCTCATAATTCAAACATTTATACTTTTACTCATTATCATAATTCTGATTTAGCAAATTCAACATTTCACTTAGGATTAACCCTTCACCCATTGTCCCCCCCCCCTTTTACTGTTTTTCTGTCTTGTGGCAGGAATGCTGTAAACAAGAGTTGCGAAATATCAGCGCTGATGGAGACATGGTCCATTTCCTCTTCTACAGGAAAACTATGGGAACCAGTGTGAACACTTTTGAGTCCGTTAAATGTCCCGGCTGGTTCATCAGCACCTCCTGTCAGGATGACAAGTCAGTGGAGATGTGTAAAGTGGACTCCAGCCAGGCCCCCAGCCGTTGCACCTCCTTCAAAATTAACTAAAAACATATTGCTGTAGTAGAGTTTGAATGTTTCCAGAATTATGCTGATTTATTATTTTATCTTTATTCTGCTTCACCACCAGATGGAGCAATTTGTCTTTAATGTAAACTGATAGTAGTAGTGAAAACACGCTCTAATAATCCACTAAAAATTGTTTTACTTTAAATTATTTTTAACACTGACTTAAATGTTTCGTACTAAAAAAATGTATCTCATTTGAAAGAGAGAGTTGTTACAGGATATTCCTTGTAATTTGTTTTGGTTATTATTGTAAATAAAGTTAAATTAATTTCTCTATTGTTTGTTTCCACAATTATTTCTTATGTGTGCTCTGTTGTGTTGAAACATACTTGAAAAAAGTTTAAAATTGCAATGCCTTTAATTCAGTGTTATTTCCAAGTGTTTCCATGAAGGATATTAATTATATGTTAATCCTTGTTTTAACAAATCCTACAGTTGCAACAATTTGTCACAACAATGCTTCAAATAACGCAGTTTAGCATCAGATTGATGCTATAGGTCATCAAATAATGTTCTAACTATCAAAATTACATTATAAACTCTAAAATCTCTAAACACACAGATATACCAGGTTCGATTCCTGCCAAATGTCAACCGGCTTCAATGTCACTTTAAGATAAATACTCAAACTTCTGTTATGAAAAGGAAAGAATTATGATAGAAACTCAAATTTATTGATTAAAAGTAAAAATGTATTAAGTAAAAAGTCAAAATGTAGACAGAGAAACTCCAAATGATGAGATATAAAGTCAAAGTATTCAGCTAAAAGTTTATTAATTATTTATTAAAGAAAAAGTCCAAATGTATAAAATAAAGATTCATAATCCTAAAGTAATGTCATAATTATGGGAAAAAAGCCACAATTAATTGTCCGATTTCTTTAGATAAAAAGTGAAGAATCCAGGAAAGGCAAAACTCTTCAGTTAAAAAGTCTAAATTATCAGATAAAAATCTAAATTACAAGATAAAATCTAAAGACGTGCTAACCTTATGTAAACATTGGGCCACATGACCTTTTTACTTCTGGATCAGAACCTATAGTTTCCAATAGTGTTATCATATATCTGAGTAGGTCTGTGATGAAGCAAAGTGGTCTTTAGATGTGCTGGTAGATGGATTTGGAATTGAAATTAAAAGTCTATGAGATAAACAGTAAAGAATCTAGGATAAGCCAAATGAATAATAAAGATTCTAATTATGTGATAAAAAGCCCAAATTCTGACAAAGAAAGTCAAGAAAGAAACTTCTTGATTTGGCTTAAAAAGTGTGCCAACCTTACACTCTTATCTTATTTCTACATCTGTAAGAGAGTGAGGCTAGCGTTTCCCACTGTTTCCAGTCTTTATGCTAAGCTAAGCTAAGCTAACATGCTGTTGGCGGTATTCATGAAAGTTAAAAGTCACATATTATTAAACTAAAAGTCAGACAGACATGAGATCTTAACTGTTCGGCAAAAAAATCAAATAAGCACAATTCACAAAATCAACCAGTTTCTTGCCGTAGTTCTGTATTTGACATTCAGTTCTGTTATGTTGATTTACTTTTAATCACCAAAGCCTTATATTTCCTCTATTTTTCCTTCACAGCTGTACAGATGTGGGTCCACTTCCTTTTGTGACCAATTACAATATCATATTGTGACAAACACACCAGAGAAACATGCACAACGGCCTGTAATCTGAATTAAATGTCAATCTGCTCTTCACAAATAAAAAATAAATAAAAAAACAGCCTTAAATGAAACTCTGGCCAATCAGAGGCTGTTGAGAGGAAGTCAACTCCCCCCCCACCAACCCCCTCATTGGTGCATCTCGCCCGGGTTTGCATGGCGACACCTCGGGCTGTTCCCTCCACTCGACTGCTCCACCAATCAGAGATGCTCTGTGCACGCCACGCTGCATCGTGGGTGTGCGTGAAGCAGATTATGAAGCGATGTGCATTTAACTTTAAAGTGGGTACAAAAAAAAAAAAAAAAAAAAAAAGGAAACTGAAGAGGTCAAGTGATGAAAACACGTCGGAGCATGCACATCGAATATATAAATATTAAAGACGTGCTCGACCCGATTTAAAACGGTTGAATTCATCCGTCTTCAGCTTTTTATCATTTATAACGAACGCAGAGCGGGGAAATCTTTGTGTGTGTGTGTGTGTGTGTGTGTGTGTGTGTGTGTGTGTGTGTGTGTGTGTGTGTGTGTGTGTGTAAACTATGCATGCTGACGAAATGAAATCACGAGAAATTCTTCAATCACATCCCTGAAACTGCACACAATCACATGTGCAGGAGTGCATGACCGGCAGTCAACCTATTGTGTGTGTGTGTGTGTGTGTGTGTGTGTGTGCCTGTGTGTGTGTGTGTGTGTGTGTGTGTGTGTGTGTGTGTGTGTGTGTGTGTGTGTGTGTGTGTGTGTGTGTGTGTGTGTGTGTGTGTGTGTGTGTGTGTGCCTCCCTCTGCCATGCACATTCCCGGCTCATGGCAACAGAAGCTAAATATAGCACCCAGCAGCAGCAGCAGCAGCAGCAGCTCGGCCTCACAGCGGGATCATGCTTCCTCTCGCTAACGTGTAGGATCCTTCCTTTCTCTGCTTCCTACAAACATGGTTCCTCCCTCCTTACCCTCACTTTCTCTCTCTTCTTACTCCCCCCATCTCCTCTTTTGTTGCCCTCCCCTCCGTCATTCTCTGCAGATTCTGCCGTTCTGTCTCCGTGCATCTGTTTTCTCATTCTGCAACCTGATTGTCTCCTCTGAAGCTGCACATTAACAACCACTTTAACCCAAATACACACACATGAAGGCAGCGTGGTGTCAAATAATGTTCTCACTATCAATATTACATTATATCTCTTAAATCTGATAACTTCAGATAGTTAAACTGACTTGAATTAGAAAAAAAAACCTCACAGGTGTACGAGGTTTAATTCCTGCCAAAAGGCACGTAAACTGCCTTCAATTACCTTTTTGAGACAAATACTCAAACTTCTGTTATGAAAAGGAAAGAATTACGAGATAGAAACTCAAATTTATTGAATAAAAGTCAAAATGTATTAAATCAAAAGTAAAAATGCAGACAGAAACTCCAAATGAAGTCAAAACATGCAAAATAAAAAGTCAGAATTTTAGGATTAAAGCCACAATTATCCAACAAAAGTCTAAATGATGGGATAACAGGCCAGACTCCTTAGATAAAAATCACAATATATGAAATAAAAAAATCAGAAATCTATGATAAAAAATGATGAGATAAAAGTCAGAAATGTATTATTTTTATAATTTATTTATATCACCAAAGTCTTATATTTCCTTTAATCTTGTGTATAAGACAATTCTAGTTCTACTTAAAGGCCCAGTGTGTTAGATTTAGAAGCATCTAGTGGTGTTTAATGTTTTAGCTTTTGTCCCATCATTCATGCTGTTCTTGTGTAAACATGGCGGCGTTTGCCAACTGGATTAGGTTTCACTTTTGTTCACATGTTCACAGATGTATTCAAGTATTGTATTTTTTGCTTGTAATAGTATAATAATAATTATAGTATATGTTTTGTTGCACGTACAGTAACAAACGTCGTCAACTCGAGTGACCTTCACTTCACCTTCACCTGGGTCACTTCATCACAGCGGCCTGTGTGTTTGGATCCATATGTGTGTGTGTTTGTGTCCATATGTGTGTGTGTTTGTGTCCATGTGTGTGTGTGTGTTTGTGTCCATGTGTGTGTGTGTTTGTGTCCATGTGTGTGTGTGTGTTTGTTTGTGTTTATGTGTGTCTGTGTGTTTGGTTCCATGTGTGGTGTGTTTGTGTTTATGTGTGTGTGTTTGTGTCCATGTGTGTGTGTTTATTGTGTGTGTGTTTGTGTCCATGTGTTTGTGTTTATTGGTGTTTTGTGTGTATGTGTGTGTTTGTGTCCATGTGTGTGTGTTTATTGGTGTTTATGTGTGTATGTGTTTGGTTCCATGTGTGTGTGTTTGTTTGTGTTAATATGAGTGTGTGTTTGAAGAATCCAGTATGAGGCAAAATATATTCTATACAAAACAAAGTTATTAGATGGCTATAGTTTCCAATAGTGTCATCATATTTCTGAGTAGGTCTGTGATTAAACAAAGTGATCTTTAGATGTGCTGGTAGATGGATTTTTTAACATTTGGAGAGTAAGGCTAGCGGTTTCCCCCTGTTTCAAGTCTTTATGCTAAGCTAAGCTAACATGGCACTAGGTTTGTATTTAGCGTACAGACATGAAACTCAAATGTATGAGATAAAAAGTCAAAATGATGGGATAGAAAGTCAAAGTCATTAGATAAAAGTAAAAATTTATGGAAAGAAAATTCAGCATTTAAATATGAAAAGTCTCTATGTGATAAAAGGTCAAAGTTATCTGCTTAAAGTAAAAATATAGAAAATAAATAAATAAGATTTTTAAGATAAAAAATTAAAAAGAATGCGATAAAAGTCAAATTATGAAATGAAGGTAGAAAATTATGAGATCAAATTCCAGACTCTTGATGAAAAAGTCAAAATCACTAGATAAAAACACAATTTATGAAAAAAAGAGTCACTATTTATTAAATAAAAACAGTAAAGCATCTAGGATAAGCCAAATTAATAATAAAGATTCCTAATTATGTGATAAAAAGCCAACTTTTGAAATGAAAGGTCCAAAATTATGAGATCAAATTCCAGACTCTTGAAAAGAAAAAGTCACCAGATAAAAACATACAACATAAAGATTCTTAGTTCCAAGTGATTATATACCAATTAAAAAATATATTATATATATATTATAGTCAATATCTGCCAATTAATGCCCCTAAATATTACAAACTGGCCCTTTAAGTGAAGGATCTGAGTCCCTGCACTGCTCGAGGCCATGCCGCACACACACAGTCATATTTATAGAAGTCAGCGATAGGACTGATCCTAGCGTGATCGTAATGGACTGCTGGGAGTTTAATCCGGGCTTCATTTGGCTCTCTGCCTTAGTGAGGCATTACGTCGCTCACAGGCTGCAGCGGGACCGCGCATCACATGTGCATGCTCGCACACATCACTGCTGAAAACGTGGTGGTGGCTGTGAGGAGGTCACCGGGGTCATGCATCTACAGCAGTGGTTCTCAACCTTTTTTCAGTGATGTACCCCCTGTGAAATATTTTTTCAGCCATGTACCCCCTAACAAGCACAAAGCATTTTTGGTTGAAAAAAAAATGTAATACACAGCGCTCTGCCATCAGTGTCTGGTTTATTAAACTGTCAACACTGAAGATTGTATTGTTGCATTGAATTCAGTTCATGAACTTACAATTATATTTTATTGAATATTTATCAAATAACTATTTTTAAAGGATTTTTGAATGGATGCTAATTTTAAATATATAAAAAAAAATCTCACGTACCCCCTGGAGTGCCTTCACGTACCCCCATCTGAGAACCACTGATCTACAGCATGGTAGCTTAGCTTAGCATAAAGACTGGAAACAGTGGGAAACGTTAGCCTCACTCTCTTTACAGATGTAAAAATAAGATAAGAGTGTAAGGTTGGCATACTTTTTTTTTTTTAAATATAAGGCTTTGGTGATTAAAAATATATCATAACAATAATAAATTTGGGCATTTTATCTCATCATTTTTTACTTTTAATCTCAAATTTCAGACTTTTTATTTCATATATTGTAACTTTAATCCTAAAATTCTGACTTTTTATTTACCATATTTTGACTTTTAGCAAATCATTTTCATTTTCATCCCATTATTTTGAATTTTATTGGATAATTGTGCCTTTAATCCTAAAATTTGGACTGTTTATTTCACATATTTTTGGTGATTTTTTTTTTTAATGTACCGCCAAGCGTAAAGCATAAAGACTGGAAACAGTGGGAAACTCTAGCCTCACTCTCTTCCAGATGTAGAAATACGATAAGAGTGTAAGGTTAGCAAACTTTTTAAGCCAAATCAAGAAGTTTATTTCTTGACCTTCTATGTCATAATTTTGGCTTCTTTTAATCACATAATTGGGGATCTTTATTATTAATTTGGCTTATCCTAGAATCTTTACCGTTTATCTCATTATTTTGACTTTTAATCAAAAAAATCTGATTTTTTATTTAATAAATAGTGACTCTTAATCTAAATTTTGGACGGGAACTCCTTCAGCTCAGACTTCAGCATTTAGGCAGATCTTTTGGCAGAAATGGGATATAATATTAATTGATATGTTTTCTTTAGTTAATAATCACCTGAAAACCGATGCTTCATGTGTTAAAGCTGCATTCTCTCTAGTGTCCACCAGGGGGTGACTCCTCTGGTTGTATAGAAGTCTATGAGAAAATGACTCTACTTCTCTCTTGATTTATTCCCTCAGTAAACATTGTAAACATGAGTTTATGGTCTCAATCTCTAGTTTCAAGTCTTCTTCAACACAGCATGATGTTCATTTAGTAAATGATGCTCCATGTTCCAACCCGAGAACCACGAATGTCTGCACCCAATTTCATGTCAATCCATCCAACAGTGGAGCAAACTATTATTGATCCACAGAGCTTCACTGATGCAGATATAAGTCAGTTATTTCTACATCAATAAAGATGTTTCTTTCCATTTGAGCCTCAGCCTTGAAGCCTCCTGCACACAGAGCTGGTCTCTCTGGAAACCATGGAAATATGATCATAAAATAAGAAAAGCCTGGTTTTATGTATATGTTTTAGACAAACTGTGAACATATCTTGGACCTCAAATGAAAAAGACGCTTGTGGAATTCACTGTGAGTCACTGGAAACACAGAGATCGCTCAATATTGTGCTGCAAGTCTTTTAATATATAAACAATGTCTTTTCATGTCATTCTAGTGTGAAGGACTTGTTCTCTTTTCTCTCATTAAGGACCGAGAGGAGCCGACCTCTCACCTCTGAGCTCACGGGGGAGTAAAGTCTTCGTGTAAAATGTGACGTTACATGAAATTAATCTGCTTAAATTTGCACAAAGGGCCTCATTAATGGGAGCAATATGTCGGGGTCAAAGTTTTCATCCTAACCACATTCTGTTAAAAGCTGTATTTGTACACAGTGTCATAATCTTACTTTATTTAAAAAGGCGAGTCATGAATAGCAAATCTTTATATACAATGTCCGCCTCGCTTCTCTAATATTACTCGTATTTATACTATTTGTGGAATTAGATATTTTTCAACATTTTCAATAATTCCAAACCGTAAAGTCAGAAAGTAAAATCCATCAAGACACCATCACTGTATTTATGGTTATCGAAACATGACGAAATACTCTGTGTGTGTGTGTGTGTGTGTGTGTGTGTGTGTGTGTGTGTGTGTGTGTGTGTGTATATATGTGTATATGTGTGTGTGTGTGTATATATGTATATATGTGGATATGTGTATGTATATATGTGTGTATATATATATACACACACACACACACACACACACACATATACACATATATACACACACACACACACACATATTTTTATATACACACACACACACACACACACACACACACATATACACATATACACACACACACACACACACACATATATACATATATACACACACACACACACATTTTTTTATATATATATAAAAAACTTCATATACTGATGGGTAGCTGTCCCCCTGATTCAACAAGCTTTATTTATGTAATAATATTATTTGATTATTTTGAATCTGTAGAATAATCAAAGCTGTATTATAAATGTAAAAACAAATTTTAAAGGTACGGTAAGTACAATATTTGAGTAAATGTGATGTAAAATCTAATGCATTCCTATAGGACAATATATAAATAGTTCAAATGGCTGATTTAATTATGAATGAGGCTCACTACCATTCACAAAACATCTCTGGTGATGCATAAGGAAGTACCTGCCTGCACAGCAGTGTACATATACATACATATATATAAATGTATATAGAAATATATATATATAAATGTATATAGAAATATATATATATAAATGTATATAGAAATATATATATATAAATGTATATATAAATATCTTAGTGTGGGTGCCACATGTGAGCAGCACAATCACTGGAGGTCCCGATGGCACAGCTGACTGACTCCTGGACCAGGAATGTGGAGTCTGTGGAGGCCTCAACCATTAAAATAGCCGGCGTCAGCGCACCCTAAACGACACACACACGTGCACGCACACACGCACACACACACGCACACAAGAGGCTGACAGCTGCCAAATATACCGAGGGGGAGAAGAAGAAGTAGCAACAACAGGAGACGGGAGCAGGAAGATCAGGTTACCCAGTAGCCTCTTCTTCTTCTTCTCCTTCTTCTTCTCCTTCTTCTTGGGAGACAAGTCCACAAAATCTGTCCGTCTCCTCATCATCAGAGGAGGAAGAGGAAGAGGAGGGGGGGAAGAAGACCACGACTAACCGGCGCATCGCCTTGATTTGACTGTGGAGTCAAGAACAAGCTCATGTTGTTTCCTTCAGAGACAGCTGCTGTGTCACACCAAACTGTGTGTGTGTGTGTGTGTGTGTGTGTGTGTGTGTGTGTGTGTGTGTGTGTGTGTGTGTGTGTGTGTGTGTGTGTGGACAGCAACTGTGAAGCATATGCTCCTCATACTCTTTTGGAACGACTATGAGACACAGAAATCCTCTTAAAGTAAATGTAGAGTAAATTCTGTGTAAATTCTGTCATCATAAATACACAAATATTCATTTAACCATCATATAGGATCAGTGGTGGAAAGTACATTTACTCAAGTACAATTTTGAATTACTTTACTTGCCACTTTCACAATAATATTGTATATACTTTTGTTCTGTTTTTTTTGCTATTTAAACTGTTACCTTAAGTCTACAGGTATGCATTCTATTATATAAACTGATCTGTGATGGAAAGTAACAAAGTACAAGTACCCTTGAATTGTACTTTCAGAGGTAAATATTGTACTTTTAACTGTACTACGTTTCTTTTTTATCTGATTTATTTTATTATAATTATTTAAGATCAAATGTGACAAAGTAAAACCTTCACATCTGCCAGGTTTTTGAATGTTTGATTTATTACTAAAAGATTATTTAAGATCAAATGCTTGTTTAAGAAAGTAAAACTTTGACATCTGACTAGTAGTTTTTGAAATATTTGAATACACTGTTATGGATAAAACTAAAAGTAATAATATGTATATATATTTTTTTTAATACCGATTTATGTCTTTTAAGCAAGAATAAATAACATTTCCGTCTTCTAAAATGTGAATATTTGCTGGGTTTTTTTCTGATCTTAAACTGAATATCTTTTGGTTTTGAACAGTTGGAGACGCCATCTTGTACTTAATTGATTAATCAATGGTGAAATGTAATTGTCGCCAAATCAATATGTTGTTGGAGCGTCTTTGTAATCCTCAGTGACCTCTTTAAGTGAAAGCACAATAATCCTGGACATTTATTCCCAGTAAGGATTTATTTTTCCCTTTCCCATGTCGGTTGAACTTCAGGTCAACTCTGCACAAAATGACAGAAAACTAACGACACAAACTGACATTGATCGCCAGGCAACGACATTGATAACCGATCAGTTACTTAATTGATCTATCAAACAAGAAACAAATTATCTAGTTTTTGCTTCATAAATGTGAGGATTTGCCGCTTTTCTCTGTTATAAATCTAAATAAACTGAATATCTTTGGGGTTCGGACTGCTGGGAGGAAAAATAAGTAACTTAAATAACTTTTGAAATATTTGAGAGATTTTCCTCCATTTTTACGGAATGAAATCAAGAAAATAATCGATAATGAAACAAATATCCTGCAGAACGAAGAGCTGCAACTATGAGTCCGTAAATCGATAGTTGGCAATTTATAAACAGATTGTGAGTAATTTCTCAGGAAAATAAGGTAAATCCTCTAATTCCAGCTTCTTAAATATGAATATTTTCTGGTTTCTTTCCTCCTCTGTGACAGTAAACTGAATATCTTTGAGTTTAGGACGTCGTATTCAGTTTTGGGAAACATTGGTCGACATTTTATCGACCAAACAACTAATTGATAAATCAAGTAAATAATGAACAGATTAATGGACAATGCAGCCATAACGAATAGATTATCGTTAAGTACGAGTACAGGGATTTGAAAAACATACAGTCACAACATCAGGTATTGCATTGAAAGTTGTTTTAATTAAGGAAGTGTTATACTTTCACTCTAGGAAAAACAAAAAATAATCTGGAGGTTTGGGTCACAACTTTGTTTAAAGAAATTAACCTTTTATTAATATTGTTATTATTATTTTTAGACTTGAAATTCCTTTACACAATACATTTTCCTTTATACGTATTTCAAAATATCTTTTGCTGGTTTGCTCAGTAATATTTCTTTTTTTCCTATAAGTAGAATTTAATTTTCAATATAGTTCTCTTTTTGAAAACAACAAAAAGACAAAACAAATAAAACATCCATCAATGTGTTTCTGTCCAGGGTCTTCACGTGTTGGAAGATGTTACGTCAGAAAGAAAACCAACTGGTCGAGACGGCCGTCTGTCCAGCTCTGACGTTAACAGAGAGGCTCATGGGAAGAAGAAAAAAAAAAAAACAACCTTCATCGCTGACGCTCTGCAGTCTGCAAGAGCTAGAAGGTCGGAGAAGCTTCAAAAATGCCAGATATTTGGACCCTTGTTGTGGCACAGCGGGAGCATTTTTTAAAAAGTCCTGTACGGAGGTCTGGATGTTGTCACCTGGTGGTGGTTCTGGGGGCCCAAAGACGGTCCCCCACCCACATGTTGGCTGTCTTTCTCAAACACCAGGGATGCTCTGGCGTGAGGAAGCTGACTCTTACTAATTATGCTTTGAAAAATACAGCTATGATCGTATGTATAACATAAAACCCAGCTGATCCGCAACGTCATTGACTTCTGGAGTCAAAACTTACTTTTTTTTTTTAAATCGCCAAGGCCCCACATCTTGTTGTTTGGGCTTTTTTAGAAAGAGAATCCTCTCAGTAACTTACCCCCCCCTTTAATATTTTGGGTCATCTATTTTTGATTAACTGCACTCGTATCCAAATGCAGAAACATCCACAGAGTGACAGCAGCTTTCTAAACATTCCTCTCCGGTTCGTGTCTCACTTTACTTGCACAAAACCAAAAAAAAAAAAAAAAAAAAATCCCCCACAATCTGCCCACTGAGGAGAGACCTGGACTGGAACAGGAATACAATGGATGCTATAGTCATCTCTCCTTAAACTGGGAAAACAAAAAAACATCTTAAAACACCTCCCTCGCCACTCTTTAAATATAAACTATGTTGCAAATAGGAAAAAAAGCATTCATTGGCTTTATTTGTCTAGTTATAAAAACCAATTTCTGCTGGTTTTAGTAGGTTCTCTCTCTCTCTCTCTCTCTCCCCCTCTCTCTATCTGTCTGCTCTTTCATTTTCTTCACAATGAGAAGCATCTCATTCCTCACTTCCAGATTCCCACAGCATCACTCCAAAACCTACACACTTTTAGCATAAAACACCAATAATTCCCTGCACATGTACTTTTTTCTGTTTTTTTTGTGGGTTTTTTTCTCTGTGTGTGTGTGTGTGTGTGTGTGTGTGTGTGTTTCAACGTGTTTTCAACGCCACGATACTTTAGTAGGCTATTACAGCACGATTTTGTCATGCACTTTTATCTTTTTTTAATGCAAAACACCCTCTATATATTGCAGATCTGTCTGGACTAAGAAACATGTCTCCTCCTCTCCCACATTTTCTTAAATCTTGCAGCCCGCATCAGTCGTCCTCCACCTCGTCGCCCTCGCTCTCGTCCCTCCTCTCGTACAGCTTATCCCTCTGCCTCTCCTGGATCTCCTTCATCTCGTCTGCATATCTGCTGAAAGCTCCTCCGAACTTGCCCCAGGCCTTGAAGGGGATGGTGATAGAGTTCCTGTAGCTGGGTTTCACCTCACTCACCCGCAGGAACACGCCGTACTTATTGGAGCCCACGTCGAAGAAGAACCTCTTGGAGTCCACCATGATGGAGGTGCCCTCGGGGAGCTCGCTGCAGCCCCCGGAGGCCCCACCTCCTCCGGCCAGCTCCTCGTCATCTCCTCCATAGTCGTCTATGAGCTTCGCAAGGGCGTCTCGGAACTCGATCAGCCCCTGAGCAGGAAGCGCGATGGTCTGGCCGGACAGCATGCCGCCTGCGGGGCCGCCCACGCCGAAGCCAGGGCCTCGGTTGACGGTCTGCCGGATGCGGAGGAACCTCCCTCTCTGGTTCTCCTTCAAATCCAGGTAGTACTTGCGGTTCTCCCGGACGAGGAACTCGCTCTTCAACGCCCGCCGCGGCCCTCCGTCCTCCCCGGCGGACGCCTGAGCGATCTGCTCCGGACTGCTGGGCCCCAGCTGCGCGTAGTGCTCGATGAAGTCCCCGAGGTAGTCCCGGAACTCCGCAGCCACCGACAGGGACAGTGTGAGGCGGCTTTTGGAGCCTCCGGCCCCGACCTCTGCGATCTTGATGAACCGGCCTTTGCTGTTCTGCTTCACGTCCAAGTAGAACCTCTTGTTCTGGATGTCGAGCCGCTTGGACGCGAGTTCCTGGGTCTCCTGGTCCCGCTGGAAGTGCTGGAAGCTGCTGCTGCCGCCTGCACCGCCACCTCCTCCACCTCCTCCTCCGCCGCCGCCGCCGCCGCCACCTCCTCCCCCGCTGCGCTCACTCCCGCTGTCGCCATCCGCCATGTTCAGCTCCACCATTCGGCTTCTGCCCCTCTCTCCTGCGTAGCTGCTTTCTGCCAGCGCACCCCCTTCACGCTCGCTATGGGTGCGCTGCACGGAGCGCTGTGATTGGCTCAGCCGTCTGCCACTTAGGCGGTTACGGATCGCCCATTGGTGGGTTGGTTTTTTATGTCACGCCCACGGGGATAACCATTGGTCAGATTGAGTTTCCGGTTGCGTACTTCTTCTTCGACTGGTTTTTTTTGGGGTTTACTCCCTCTAGTGGGGACATATATATTAAAAGAAAAAAGGGGAAAAAAAAATATATATATATATATATATATATATACATATATATAAACAAAAAACAAACAAAAAAACATAATTTTCATGATATTGTGTCATAAAAAAAAATAAAAAATAAAAATATATATATATATATTTTTTGTGTTTACTCCCTCTAGTGGGGAAATATATATTTTTAAAAAAATGAAAATATATATATATATATATATATATATATATTTGTATCAATGACACAATATCATGAAAATTATGTTTTTTTTTGTTTTTATGACAATATGATAAAATTATGTTTTGTTTTTTTATGACACAATATCATGAAAATGATGTTCTTTATATATATAATATATATATATATAATATAAATATATATATAAATATATATATAAAAATATATAAATATATATATATATATATATATATATATATAAATATATATTTTTGTTTTTATGACACAATATCATGAAAATTATGTTTTTTGTTTGTTTTTATGACAATATGATAAAATTATGTTGTTTTTTATGACACAATATGATGAAAATTATGTTCTTTTGTTTTCATGACACAATATGATAAAATGATGGGTTTTTTGTGTTTACTCCCTCTAGAGATGAAATATGTTTTGTTTTTATGACACAATATGATGATTCTGCCCCTCTCTCCTGCGTAGCTGCTTTCTGCCAGCGCACCCCCTTCACGCTCGCTATGGGTGCGCTGCATGGAGCGCTGTGATTGGATGAGCCGTCTGCCACTTAGGCGGGGTCACGCCGTTACGGATCGCCCATTGGTGGGTTGTTTCTTCGGTCACGCCCACGTGTGAGATATCTTACTAACCATTGGTCAGATTGAGTTTCCGGTTGCGTACTTCTTCTTCGACTGGTTTTTTTTTGTGTTTACTCCCTCTAGTGGTGAAATATTATTATTTCTTTTGCCGACCTCTGGCGCCATCTTGACACAATATGATGAAAATTATGTTTTTTGTTTTTTTTTATGACACAATATGATGAAAATTATGTTTTTTTTTGTTTTTATGACAATATGATGAAATTTTTTTTGTTTGTTTTTAAGACACAGTATGATGAAAATTATGTTTTCTTTTGTTTTTATGACACAATATGATGAAATTATGTGTTTTTTTGTTTTTAATGACACATTATGATGAAAATTATGTTGTTTTTTTGTTTTTATGACACAATATGATGAAAATTATGTTGTTTTTTTGTTTTTATGACACAATATGATGAAAATTGTGTTTTTTTTTGTTTTTAATGACAATATGATGAAAATTATGTTTTCTTTTGTTTTTATGACACATGATAAAATTATGTTTTCTTTTGTGTTTACTCCCTCTAGAGATGAAATATTATTTTTGTTTTTATGACACAATATGATGAAAATTATGTTTTTATGACACAATATGATGAAAATTATGTTTTCTTTTGTTTTTATGACACAATACGATGAAAATTATGTTTTTAATGACACAATATGATGAAAATTATGTTTTTTTTGTATTTATTTATAGGGGTGAAATATGTTTTGTTTTTATGACACATGATAAAATTATGTTGTTTTTTTGGCTTCAGCTGGTAAACTGTGTCGACATACTTTGTTTTTCTCCCCACAGTGATAAAGTGGAAAATAAACTTTTAAGAGCTCCCCCTTCACGCTCGCTATGGGTGCGCTTCACGGAGCGCTGTGATTGGCTGAGCCGTCTGCCACTTAGGCGGGTTCACGCGGTTACGGCTCGCCCATTGGTGGGTTGGTTTTTTGGATAACCATTGGTCAGATTGAGTTTCCGGTTGCGTACTTCTTCTTCTTCTTCGACTAGTTTTTTTTGGGTTTACTCCCTCTAGTGGTGAAATATTATTATTTATTTTGCCGACCTCTGGCGCCATCTTGACACAATATGATGAAAATTATGTGTTTTTTTGTGTTTACTCCCTCTAGGGGTGAAATATTTTTTGTTTTTATGACACAATATGATAAAATTATGTTTTTGTTTTTTTGACACAATATGATGAAAATTGTTTTTTTTGTTTTTATGACACAATATGATGAAAATTGTTTTTTTTGTTTTTATGACACAATATGATGAAAATTATGTTTCTTTTTGTTTTTATGACACAATATGATGAAAATTATGTTGTTTTTTTGGCTTCAGCTGGTAAACTGTGTCGACATACTTTGTTTTTCTCCCCACAATGATATAGTGGAAAATAAACTTTTAAAAGCAAGTGGTGGAAGAAGTACTCAAATCTTTGACTTAAATATGAATGGAAATACCACAGAGGACATACTGTAGAAATTATTATGTGTTGTACTAGAGTACTAATTTGAATCTGCAAAGTATCTTACTCCAAAAAATCTAGTAGAGTAAAAAGTACAATATTTACCTCTCAGGTGTAGTACAGTAAAAAGTACAATATGTACCTCTGAGATGTAGTACAGTAAAAAGTACAATATTTACTTCTGAGATGTAGTACAGTAAAAAGTACAATATGTACCTCTGAGATGTAGTACAGTTAAAAGTACAATATGTACCTCTGAGATGTAGTGATGAAGAAGTATTAAGTGGCTGAAAAGTACCTCAAGATTTGTACTTAAGTTCAGTTCTTTAGTGGCTAAATAGTTACTTCCCATCACTACTGCATGTATTCAAGTATCACATTATTGTCGTTGCATTACCCATCTCTGCCCACAGGTGGCAGCATTGTCTCATTGTAATCTTACAGGTGTATCAGTCCTCTTTATAGCCGGATAGCAGGTTGTGAACACCTGAATGCACCAGAGAAGTATTTTGTACACAAACGTAGTAAATATTTTACAGTAGAAATACTGAAGTTTCAGCCTTCATGACACTACTTTGTTTGTTAAAGTACAGTGAAAACAGCCGGAGTGTTGTAGTTGTTACTCACCTGTCTGAGGTCATGCAGGTCCTCCTCAATCTGCATGAGGTTCAACTTCTCTGTTTCCCCCCCACATGCATAAAACCAGTCCCCTCCGTCCCTCTGGTCCCAGTATAACCAGTCCACAGTCCTCACACACCTCACTGGAGGTAAACTGCTCCAGCAGAGATCACCTGAGCAGGTTAGCATTTTAGCCACGCCCCAGTATGCACCTGTTGATGATGCAGCATGGAAGGTGTGTTGGATTTAGTAAACTTGTCGTGCCGACAGGGTGGTGCACTAAGTCAGTGATTCATTTATTTTTTTTCCTTCTCCACAGGGCAATACTTGAGCTAAAAGAATACTATAGTGAAATAACAATCAGCTGTGTTAAAAGTATACTTAGTAAATACAAGTATACAAAAAGAATCTGACTTAAGTAAGTAAATATAATTAATCAATCTTGCATTTTAAATTGTATTTATGCTTGTGAATAAATTGATTAATGCATTGTTTCTGTGTTTTATTCATAATATGTAATCTAATATATTTATTGTTAATTTAGTGTTTAAGACTCATTTTGAGTAAACTGTAAACATTCATTTTCTTGATTGTATGAATATATTTATGACTAAATTACATTTTGAGATGATATGTAGATGCTGATTTCAATCAACATTACGTTACAGTCATTTAGCAGACGATCAGAAATGTTATTCTGAACCCATAAGTAACTCATTCATATTTCAATTTAAGTTGTAAGTTTATCAAACAGTTAAATAGATATATTTCATATTGTTTGAAAAATCTATATAAATGTAGTGGAGTAAAAGTACAATATTTAGAAGTATAAAGTACCATAAAATAAACTACTTAAGTCCAGTACAAGTAACTTTAAATGTCCTTAAGTAATGTACCATTTAAAAATACTATTTTGTTCCAGAGATCATTTAAGGACGAAAACACATCAGATGAGCTGTAAAGTTTTAGTAATGATTTTATTTTAGTGATCTCATTTCATTCTGACATAACACACAAATCAAAATAAAACACTTCATAGATTCAAATTTAAATATATCCAAACTATACAATCAGAAAATACACAAAGACACACGTAAATCACAGTATTGCACTCCACCCTGTTTGATTCAAGCTTCACAGCAGCAACTGAGCCAAGTTCCTTATATTGATCCTATTAGGATAAGATGAACACGATCAGTACAGTCTCATTTTGTCAGTACAGATCAGAGTATCAGTAGTACTGAGGGTGCGTGGAGTAGGATGCCATGAGAGGAGACGAGGACGGAGGCAGCATGACTCCAGGGAGGCTGCTGTACTGGTAGAACGAGTCCAGGGGCAGAGAGGCGACGCTGGGCAGAGAGGAGCCGTACTGCAGGCCGTGTGGAGGATGGAGGTCTGGAGCTGCTGCTGAGTGGTATCTGGAGTATGGACCCGGTCTGAAGGCCTGCAGCTCGGGGTAATGCATGAACTGGGACGACACGTTAGCGTGACAGGCGTGAGCCAGGGCGTCCTGAACCGTCCTCTTCAGCTTCATCCGCCGGTTCTGGAACCAGTTTCTGATCTGAGAAGAAGAAGAAGAAGAAGAATTAGAAAATGTCTCAAGAGGAAAAGTATTTTTTTATGCAGAATATTTACATTTCTCACTATTAGTGAACATCAAGAAATGTTAATAAACACTGAAGATGATGTATGTTCCTCTGTTATAAATAATAATATAATATAATAAAAATATTTGGAAAAAATATATATATATATATTTGTTCTATGTTTTTACTTACTGACTCAAAAACAACTAAACTTTTAAATATTAAGTACAATAACTTAAATAAATCAATATATATATTTTTTTATAAATTCAAGAAAAGTACAAAAAAAGTGAATATATAAATAAAATAAAAATGAAATCACATATAAATAAATAAAAACTCTGTCCCCCTAACAGACCAACAAAAAGTGTCTTTAAAATGTTTTATTATATTTATTATATTATTATATTTAATTATATTATTATATTTGTATGTAATTATGTATTCATTTTTTATTTGATTTACATCCTTATAATTGTATTTAATGACACTCCCGGGGAATATTATTTATGTATTAATTCTAAAAATACTGGAATTCACTGATATAATACCCATCATTTAACTGCAGAAATAAACAAAGTAAAATAAATCGGAGGACATGAGATGTCTCACATATTGATCATCACATATTGATCATCACATATTGATCATCACATATTGATAACACATGTGTAGGACTGTTTACCTGTTTGTCTGACAGGCTGAGCTTCTTGCAGAGCTCGGCCTTGTCCTGCGTTCCCAGGTAGGCGTTCCTCTTGAAGGATCTCTCCAGGCTGCTGATCTGCTCCGCCGTGAACGCCGTGCGAGGCCTCCTCCCTAACGGGGGAGACGCCGGGGGGGAGGTGGAGGTGGAGATGGAGAGGGAGTGACCTCCTTCACTCTCGTAGCCAGAGGTCTCCTCCTCCTCCGTCCCGCTGCTGAAACCTGCTTCAGACACTGAAGAGAGGAACAAAGAGGAACTCACGTTAGACTGAACCACTGATGGAAGTATTCAGAGCATTTACTGCAGGAAAAGTACGTATACTACACTGTAAAATACTCCAGTACAAGTACAAGTACAAGTACAAGAACGTCCCCTGTGACTGTTCTACTTTCATATGTTCTATCATTAGATAATTACTACTCATGAATTTATGCAAAAGCTGGATTTGAGTTAGAGCTCATTTTGAACTATTTACTGATGATTATTTTAATTATTGATTAATCTGCTGATTATTTTCTCCATTAATCGATTGATTTATATGGTTTGTAAAAATGTTAAAATAGTCAGAAATGCAAAAAGCCCAAAATAAGCCCTTCACAATGTTTGTTTTGTTCCTTAAAAAATACATTTAAATTACTTAAAATATACGATTTGGTTAAAAAAAAAGCTTATAAACAATCTTTCTTTTAATTGATTAATAGATACACCGACTGGTTGTTTTAGCTGTACATATACATTTATAATAAAACATCATATTTTATAAGTAAAGTAAAAACTACACTATTTCATTGTGAGACTTAGTAGTAGGAAGTAACATGAAAATACTCATGTAAAGTACCATACATATGTACTTAAATACAGTACACTTTAGTAAATGTACCTCCCTGCATTCAAAATGTTATTATAGTTGTAATAATATATATTTCCATGGGAGAAATAATGCACATTAATAAACACTAACATGTTTTTATATCTGCTTACAACTACATAATATCGGGTTTTAAACCATTTATTTAAATGTGTATACACTAATTTCCTAAATAGGCAGATTAAAGTGTTGCAAAGTCATTTATTTTATAAGCTGAGGATACAGTTTGTACGTAAAGTATCATTTGTAAAGTAACTGTTTTTAGATAAATGTTAAGTTAAAGTGCCTTTTTTCACCTTAAATCTAGAGAAGTAGGTTTATAAAGTGGAAAGTACAGTACAAATATTTTACTAAGTACTAATACTTTGTATGAGTGGACTGGACATACCTTGATTATTGGAGTTTTGGAGCTTCAGACTGAAAGCATCTAGGCTCTGGTTCCTGCTTTCTTGCTGTTTTGGGGAATTTTCTAACTTTTGTCTGCAGTAAAAACCCGGCAGACTCTCAGAATGAGTCCCACAGGCAACAGGTCCGGGTCCAGGTCCAGGTCTAGAGGATGATCCGGTCTCTGTCCCTGCAGGCTGGCTGCTCTGAGCCATCCACTCGATAGAAAAATGTCCCCTCATGTCTGCAGAGTGCTGAAGTTTGTCCTGGAGAAAACGTCCAAAAGAGTAAATCCTTGTTGTTTTAAAAGAGGAGTAAGATGTGCTGGTCTGTCCTGGTCCTGGTCCTGAGGGAGGTCTGACTGTCCCCCCTGCTCACAGCTTGTCTGTATTTATAGGAGGCATCAAACTCCCGGAGCCCCAAAGATCAAAGCACACATCCTCCCCTCTCCTCCCTCCCTCCCCTCCTTTAGTTTTCACAACTGGAGTAATTAAGACGTCTCATTCAGTCTCAATGAGGCTGTTACAACGAGGCTCCAGTGAGTCTGGGAAGAATCCCCCCCCCTCCCCTCCTCCTCCTCCTTCCTGCCTCCCAAAAACACAAAAAAAAAGATAATAGACACACCTCACCCCAAACTGTCTGCAGCTCCTCCACAATCACGTCCTCACTGTAAATAAATAAAAACCTGTTTTTGTCTCTTTTCACTTTGACAGTTTGATTCATTCAGAATAAAACCTGGTGGAAAATTCAGATAAAAAATAAAATAAATCAAAAAATAATACTCAAGGCTGAAAAAAAGTCCAGCATTTACTTTGCATTTTCAGGTAAAAAAAAACCCAAATAATTTGTCTGTTTTTATTTGCAGATAATTCTCCTAAAAAGAAAAATAAATGATGGAGGAAAAGACCTCTTTGTAGCAAAGAGAGAAATAAAAACATATGTATTTACTTCTTTTTTTGTTTTGTTATAAAACAACAATATTTTAAAAAGTATAGTAGTTAGTTAGGTTAGTATTATTTGCTCCATGATATAAATTATGAAAATAACATTTATATTAAGTGTTTACTTGTTTTTGTACTCTGGAGGTCCTCATTTCATCTGAGAATACACTGAACATGTTGTATTTATAGTAATATAACTTTATTTAAACATCACGTAGAGACAAGCTGAGAAACCAGTTGAATATTTTTCACACATTTAATTGACTTAATTTCAAAAGCACAAAAAACTGTTAAAATAAAACCACTTTCCATGTTAACCAACTATTTTTTGTTTATTTCTCTGATTTAAAAATATAGAAACACTATTGTGAATAACCTTTATAATGTTTTGAGTGATTATAACTAAAGATTTATACATTTTTAAAGTTGCCTGTGAACATTGAACTCACATGAGCAGAGCATGAATCAATATTTATAATCACAAAAATAAACGTATAATCCTCTTTTAAAGCAGAAAATGTAGTTTTTTATGCTTTCGCTCTGTGTTATATTCAATGTTCAGTGAATGTATTTTGGTTTTGGACTGTTATTCATATAAAACAAGACTAATTTGACAATAATTCTTCTATGATCAGTGAATATGTCGTTCTCAATCTCAGAATTAAGGATGTAGCATTGATTTAAATGTTCATAAAGGACAGCACAGTTTTAAACGTGCATACTGCAAAGTGAAGAAATGCATAACAACATTAAAAAACAATAAATAAAACATGATAAAATCGAATCCAATGAGATAAAATGCCATTTTTTAATTTTTAAAGCTTCTTAAATGCAACTTTTTGAGCTTTTCTTTGTTTTCTGTTTTTATATTTTTTTTAAATATAGGTTCGACAGAGAATACTATCGGAAATTTTCCAATTTTCAGTTTTTTTAGAGACCAAACGATGAATATATTCATTTAAAAAACATCTTTTGACATTCAAAGTCATCACATTAAGTTTTGGGAAATGAAAATTGAGGATTTGATTCACTATTTTCTGCAGATTCATTGATAAAATAAATAATCATTAGCTGCTATCTTTTCTTTTCCAGACATTAATCAGATGCTGATCCTCCTGAATGTCTCACTGAGTGATACACTGCTCGTCTTAAACAGTCGTTAGGTTTTAACTCCCATTAGCTCCTACTGAAAGGAGCCAATAAGTAACATAATGACCAGTGAGTGGTTTAATTCATCAGATAATCCGGGATGATCCCAGATTAAAGACACAGTCACCGATACGACCAGAGGTTTAACTGTGACGGGCTTTAAAGGATGTGTTATCTTTTCTTTTTATTGATCAGGATCCAACGATGATCAATAATCACAAGAAATGTACCTGATATTACAGCTGTTACAGTATAAACAAAAACCAGACATTTATAAAAGGTAAATAAATGTCATAAAGTAGTTAAGACACTAGTATAAACTGTCCAAAGAACACACATTTTAAGTATTTTCTCATCGTGCAAATATCAGATCCTGTTCTTGAGTAAAAATAACAATACCACATTTGTATATCTGTTACAAGTTAAAGTATTTTATTCAAAAGTAAAAGTATTAACAGCTTAATGTACCTAAAGTATCAAAAGTACTTGTTATGGAGCCAGATTGTGCTCTGAAATGTAATGGAGTAGAAGTAAAAGCATCTTGAAGTTGAAATTCTCCAGTTAAGTACAAGTACTTTGGTAGTACTTTCTATTCATGCAAATAAATATCTTTAGCAGTCTGAAATACCAACAACTCTAATAATATAAGTAATATTTAAAGAGCAGAAAAACAAATCCTACCAAATATCACAAGATTACTACAAACCAGAGTATCAAGATCATTTACTTGAGTAATAAATACACGAATACAGTAATATATAAATACACTAAATCCTGCTTTGAAAATGTTTCTAAAGTAAAAGTATTTAATTCAGAAAAATGTGCACTATAGTGACTAAAATATTATTAAATATGATATAATTTGATTATTATTGTTTATGTGGCCATTTTACTGTTGTTGGTAAAAGTACATTATTTCCATCTGAGATTTAGTGGACTGGAAGTATAATGTAGCATGATATGGGAGTACTCAAGTAAAGTACAAATACCTACAATTATACTCATACAATACTTGAGTAAACGTACTTATTGATTTCCACATCTGTAAATAAATATATTTAAGTTTTTTAAGAACATTAACGATGCAAGACAGAAATATTCAGAAATATTCACACTAAATATCACCTTAGTGGTGTAAGAAGTATTTAGATCCCTGACTTCAGTAAAAGTACCTCCTATATACATAAAGAGGATAGTACTCTGATATAGTAGTAGTACTTCATATATACATAAAGAGGATAGTACTCTGATATAGTAGTAGTACTTCATATATACATAAAGAGGATAGTACTCTGATATAGTAGTAGTACTTCATATATACATAAAGAGGATAGTACTCTGATATAGTACTTCATATATACATAGGATAGTACTGATATAGTATATATACATAAAGAGGATAGTACTCTGATATAGTAGTAGTACTTCATATATACATAAAGAGGATAGTACTCTGATATAGTAGTAGTACTTCATATATACATAAAGAGGATAGTACTCTGATATAGTAGTAGTACTTCATATATACATAAAGAGGATAGTACTCTGATATAGTAGTAGTACTTCATATATACATAAAGAGGATAGTACTCTGATATAGTAGTAGTACTTCATATATACATGGATTATATATTTTGGCGTTTTAAATCATCTTAATCTGTTTTTCTTTGTGGATTAAAGTTAAAGAGACTGAAAACGACCTGAAGACGATGATCCTGTGAAGAGGTTCAGAGCCTTCATCATCATCTTCATCATCATCATCATCATGGAGGAGGAGGAGGAGGAGGAGGAGGGAGGAGGGAGGAGGAGGAGGAGGAGGAGGAGGAGGAGGACGAGCCTTTGAGAAGAGGAGGAGGAGGGAGGAGGAGGACAGACGGGCGGGCGCTGTTTTGTGTGCAAATGTCGCGCGGGCCGAAGACATCATGACTTTAAAGGGTTAATCACGAAACGAGCCTTTGAGAAGGATGAGGGAGACAAGAGAGAGAGGAGAGAGAGAGAGAGGAGAGAGGAGAGAGAGAGAGGAGAGAGGAGAGAGAGGAGAGAGAGGAGAGGAGAGAGGAGAGGAGAGGAGAGGAGGGAGGGAGGGAGGAGGGGGGGGAGGGAGAGAGAGGAGAGGAGAGGAGAGGAGAGGGAGGGGGGAGGAGATGAGGAGGGGAGAGGAGAGAGGGAGGAGAGAGAGGAGGAGAGGAGAGGGAGGAGGAGAGAGAGAGAGGAGAGAGGAGAGGAGAGGGAGAGGGAGAGGAGGGGGGGGAGGAGGGAGAGAGGAGAGGAGAGGGGAGGGGAGAGGAGGAGAGGGAGAGAGGGAGAGGGAGAGGAGAGGAGAGAGGAGAGAGAGAGAGGAGAGGAGAGGGAGGAGGAGAGAGGGAGAGGAGAGGGGGGGAGAGGAGGAGAGGAGAGAGGGGAGGAGAGGAGATGAGGGAGAGAGGAGAGGAGGAGAGGAGAGAGGAGAGAGGGAGAGGAGAGAGAGGGAGGAGGGGAGGGGGAGAGAGGGAGGGGAGAGGAGAGGAGAGAGAGGAGAGGAGAGAGGAGAGAGGAGAGAGGAGAGGAGAGGAGAGAGAGAGAGGGGGAGAGGAGAGGAGGGAGGAGAGGAGGGAGGAGAGAGAGGAGAGAGAGAAAAGGAGGTAAGGAATGAAAGGAAAGGAGAGGAACAGAGTGGAGAGAAGAGGAAAGGAGAGGTAATGTAAGGAACGAAAGGAAAGGAAAGGGAGGAGAGGAGAAAAGAGAAGGACAGGGAAGGAGAGGAGGTAAGGAAAGGAAAGGGAAGGGGAGAAGGAAACGGGTGGAGACTAGAGGAGAGGAAAGGAAAGAAGATGGGAGGAGAGGAGAAAATGAAAGAAGAGGAGAGGAGGTGAGGAAATGAAAGGGGAGAGGGAAAGGAAAAGAAGGGAGAGGAAAGGAGGGGAGAGGAGTGAGGAGAAGAGAAAAGGAGAGGAGAGGAGAGAGAGGAGAGGAGAGAGGAGAGGAGACCATTAATCCTCCTCATATCCACTTCAGCTGGTTTAAATATATACTCAGTGATGATGTCATCAGAGCTGTTTATAGAAATATTACTGATGATGATTTTACAGGTTTCTACTCCACAGCTTTAGTTTCCAAGTTAACAAAGTAAAGATGTGATCAGGTTATAAAATATTAAAGCTGCAGACAGACTGTTGACATTTCTTCACGTCTGTGGATGATGCTGTCTGTCTGTCTGTCTGTCTGTCTGTCTGTCTGTCTGTCTGTCTGTCTGTCTGTCTGTCTGTCTGTCTGTCTGTCTGTCTGTCTGTCTGTCTGTCTGTAACATGAAAGAGCTGTAGGATGTAAGATGACGAGGTGGAGCAGGTCGACACTTATCCATTATCCAACAGACAGACAGACAGACAGACAGACAGACAGACAGACAGACAAATGGTCAGGACTCTTTGAACTTTGACCTTTAAACTGAACCGATCACCTGCCTGTTGTTTCTTCTGACTCAGAGGTACTTTCTATTTTACTTTGTTTTCTACTTTGACAAATCTCAGAAGGGAATACTAAACGTTTTATGTGAAGTATAATATAAATATCATATTTATTATGACTTCACAATCAATTAAAGATGAATCGAGTCGTTTCCAACCTTTTTGACCTTTGACCTCTTGAGGGCAAGTACTTTTACTGCTGATATTTAAGTACATTTAGCTGAGACTTTTACTTGTAAAGGAGTATTTTTAATTATTTTTTAATTTTGCTGTATTGTAACTTTTATGAGTGGTATACATTTTTTTATATTAATTAATTAAAAAAGTGTTAATATTGTTTATTTTGTATTTAATTTAAGCATCCAGGATGAGTAAATATTTGTAAACAAATCCAAAAATGCTGTCATTAATTGGAAAGGAAACAAACTTCCTGATGACAAGTATTGGAGTTTTATAAAAGGAATCCAGACATTTAAATTTGAAACAAAGTCCAGTATTCAAGTGTGAGACGTTGTTTTTACATTTTAGGGTGATTTTTATTCTCTATTACCTGCCATAAAAAAGCCGAGGAGCCCTCAGGTGTGCTGGATTTCTTTTTGGGGGGAGAAGAAATTTAAATGTCACAACTTAAAGAGAGACAAGACTCATCTCCCTTCTTCTGTCTCCCCCCCACCCCCCTCCGGTCTGAGGAGGGGAGTCGCAGCGCCTGCTCGTCCACCGGGACCGGTCCCGCCGGTCCCCCATCAAAGCCCCGGGAGCCTTTGATGGGGGCTGATAGGGATCAATGGGGACAGGGGAAGAGGTCTTAACTGACTGTGTTACAGACGGGGCGGGCAAACCGCTGCAGACTGCCGGCCGTGGAGATCAATGATTATTGGGCGTCATCAGAGCGTCGTCATCTGCATAGAGGGAAACATTCAGCATCTGAGGAACACTTTAATTGATTTTTACATTAAAAAGTTTGTTTTATTTAAGCTTCTTTGGGTTGAAATGTATCAGGATTATTATTCTAAATATTATTATATTTGTCCCAAAATGTTTATAAAAAGTAAAAAAATACATAGAAAGAGTTTGTCGGTAATAAAATAAAATAAATTGTTAACATCGTCAATGAGGAGGACTGTTTCACAAAGTTTTCTCAGTCTTAGTTTGTATTTCTACTTTTCCTCTTAAAAATTGACGTTTTAGTTGTTTTTTGTCAGCTCCTTTTTTTGTCAGTTTTGTTTATATTCATTTTCTAAATATAATTTTTTCAACAAGTGATTTTTTAAGAATAAAACACACAAAAAGAGTAATTTTGTCGTTATTTTTCAACAAATTATTTTTAAGGAATAAATAGAAAATAAAATAGTTTTTCATTATTATTGTTTTATAATTTTTGTTAACATTCTTTACAATGACAAGAAGAACGACTGTATCACAAAGTTTTCTAAGTTTAAATTAAAGAAGGGAAAGACTTATTTATTTGTTTATTTTGCTAATATATTTAAAATTAAAAAAATATAGAAATAGTATAATTTAACATATTTGTAGCTCTACTGTTCCTCCTCATAATTTACATTTTTGGTGATAAAATGTGAGTCTTGTAGTCAGGGAATGTGTAGTTTCTTAAATCTGATTTTGGCTAAGAAATAAAGAAATATTGAAATCTCTTAAAGAGGAATTATGAAGAACTCATGCAGCGTATTGATTTGTAAATTTGACCAAACAGAACAAGTAGTGTAGTGCTAGAAAACAAACAATTTGTGTTAAAGTTGCTCTAAACTCACTCTGTAGCACCAAATGTGGATTAATCCGCCGCTCAAAATAGCCCCCCAATAAATGCACTATTTCCTCTTTTTAAAAGAAGAAACTTTATAGTTATGTCTTTCAAAAAAGGAGGAATTAACGGGCTTGGAGCTGAGAGACACAAACAGGAAGTCGTAAACACTTTGTTTCACGAGATTCTGTTGACAAAAAGAAAAACAAATCAGATTTCTCCTTCAAAGCTTCTGTATTTAAAACCAGTTTAACTGACATTTATTTGGGTTTTTATCTATAAAGACCTGATAACGACGGAGACATTAGCCTCAGAGATCTGAGCACCAGGTTGGGACATGTGTCTCCCTCTGGTCTCCCCCCACCCCTCCCCCTCGGGGGGGTTGAGGTGTGTTTGTGTCCATAACAGAGCAGCAAACAGGCCCATTAGAGATGAAAGGCTCTGAATGGAGCCTATCAAAGACGAGCTCAGCAGGAGACGGCCCCCCCACAGACAGCAGCAGGGTCTGGGGCCGAGGACGACCAGAGAGACCCCTTCCCTTCATCACACACCACACACACACACACACACACACACACACACACACACACACACACACACACACACACACACACACACACACACACACACACACACACACACACACACACACACACACACACACACACACACACACACACACACACACACACACACACACACATCAGGCCGATGAACCAGACTGTGATCCTGACGGTGCATGATGATGATAAAAGCAGAATATTTAAGTCGTGTGTGTAAACAAGGATTATGCAGAAAAGAAACCATCGGAGCAAAAGTTAAAAATTGCAAATAAACAAAGATTTAAAAGTTCAGTTCACTCAAATAATAAAAAACAAAAACAAAAACAAATATTGAAACATGCAGAATCTCAGTTTAATGGAGATGAATGGGAGAAAATGAGGAAGTATTGAGTGATAATTTAAAGATAAATACTGAATCATATATTTGAAACAATTAATTAAAAAAGAAAATGATTCAATAGGACATCAAAATTAGGAGATGCTTAATTAATATTAGGAGAAAGTGAGTCCAGATTTAGAGATAGTCATATGTAATATGTAATTAAAAACAAAGAAAATTGTGACATATTTAAAACGTAAATCAAAATATAGAAAAAGCAAACCATAATTCATGAGATACTGAAGTGAAGTCAAAACTCTAAATACGTAAATCATAATAAATAGCGATTTGTTTATTTGAAATACTTAATTAAAAGCTAAAGAAAATAGTAAGATAGTAAATCAACATTTAGACAGAATTAAATATCAGTAACTGAAAGACATTTTACTGCAGAGCGAGTACCTTTACTACTGATTTAGCTGATAATACTCAGACTCTTACTTGTAATGGTGTATTTTACATATTGCTGTATTGTACTTTTACTACTGGTTATATTAACTTTTTACTATTCAGAAAAGTTGGTTGTAATATTGTAAGTTTTGTTTTGTAAATATATACGTATTTAGTAAATATATATTTTCCAACGAGGATGTTGTACATTTTGTTGATAAAACTTTTACATGGAGTTTTGTAGCAGGACTTTTACTTGTATCGGAGTATTTGTACATTGTTTTTCTGGTACTTTTACTTCCTCTTTGACTCATGGAACATGTTGAGTAAATAAGAGAATGTTTAAAGTTTTTCATTTCTATTAATTCCTTCTGATAAACAAAAACCAGGAGCTTTATTTTTCCTTCCTAAGGAGAAAGTATAAAGATGAATAAATTAACATTTCTTTAAAGATGTCTGCTCTCAGAGGTCCAGACTGGGAGTCTCCTCGTCCCTCTCATGTCTCCTTTTGGTTCACACATACGGCGTCAAAAACAGAGACGTGTCGATGGAGATGAAGGAGCATAAAACACAACGTCTTCATACCGACGCTGCAGACGCACACTGAACCACACCGGGTTTACAGGTAATCCAGCTCACCTGGGATAAATCTGAGAGATGAAGGGATCATGAAGAAGAAGAAGAAGAAGAAGAAGAAGAAGAAGAAGAAGAAGAAGAAGAAGAAGAAGAAGAAGAAGAAGAAGTGTGTGTGTTCATGTCAAAGAGGAGGAGAGCAGACTGAGGTGTGAGTGTCCTTTGATGTTAAACTGGTATTTAGAGGTTAATGAGGCTGTTAGGAAGAGGTGAAGGAAATGCCTGTGAGTTCACACACACACACACACACACACACACACACACACACACACACACACACACACACACACACACACACACACACACACACACACACACACACACACACACACAGAGGAAATGTATCTGCTGTAAATCTCTGTTGTGTGAAACCTGAAGGACACAAACGCATCAGAAGGATTATTTATTCATCTTCTGGATTACATATGTAGGATTCAGATATTTTTCTCATGTAAAAGTACTGCATTCAAACCCCACTTAAGTACAAAAGTATTATCAGCTAAATAAACTTAAAGTATCAGCAGTACTCTTTTTTCTTCACCTTTTTAGGATAGTTAAATTAATGTTAGAGCAGAATGTCACTGTTATGCACTGTCAGATAGTTTAGTCCAGAGGTTCCCAACATAGGGGTCGAGAGCCTCCAAAGGGTCACCAGATAAATCTGAGGGGTCGAGAGATGATTAATGAGAGAGAAGAGGAAGAAGTTCTGATAGACATTTTTATATATATATTTTTCTTTACTCTAATATTTACAGAAGAGTATCAGGGTCAGACAAAATAAAATAAATAAAAAGAAGATTTATTTTTTTGCATTTTGAGAATAAAGATGAAATGTTGAGAATAAACGTCAAACTTTTAAGAATAAGTCAAATTACTGGCATCAGCTAATTAACTGCAATTTCTGCTTTTATTCTCTAAATGCACAATTTAACATTTTATTCTGATGACTGGCCTTAAAACGCTTCTTTAAATCTTTTCTTTTTCTGTCCTATAATGTATAACTTCACATTTGTTTCCACTTTTAACAGTTATTTGAATGAAACATTCTAGAAGTTTAGAGGTGAAATGTCTCTTTGGAGGAACTGATAACGACTCAGATCTGAAACATGATGAGGAGACGCAGACTGATTTTATCTAAAAGGTCAAAAAAGTTCAGAACCACTGGTTTGATCTTTAACAACGTGTTTTATTTTACAAGTTTATCTCGTAAAAAGCAAAATCTTACTTTGTAAAGTGACTTAAGCTGTCAGATAAATGTAGTGCAGTAGAAAGTACATTTCCCTCTGAGATGCAGTGGGGGAGAAGTATAAAGTAGCAGAAAATGGAAATACTGAAGTAAAGTACAAGTACCTCCCTCCGTATCTGCTGTGTGATCTCTGCTGTGTGGTTTCATCTTGAGTGATTGTTCAGATAAGAAGAAGACGTTGTAGAAAACAGGTCAGTAGAACACAGGTGTGTTTGTTTGAGGGGAAACTTTACAGACAGTAAAACGTGTAAAACCAGATACGAGTTGTAGGAAAATATACAAGTAGAAACAACAGCTTTACTAGTTATTTTTATTTTTATTCCTTTGTCAAATTATAAAGCTTTTCAGCTCTGCTCTCGTTTGATTAGATCAAACTCTTTTTTTTAAACAGGACATCAGATTTAATCCCATCACACTACAGCTGTTCAGAAGAAACCAGGTTTGTTTCTTCTTTGCACCTTTAAGAATAGAAACTATATAAAAACATCTCCAAAATACTGGCCCTTTAAATCCAGAGTCTCTACTGAAGAAGTCGTCAGACTGAAATATCTTTTAAATATTTTATGTTCTTTTTTTTCTAAAAGATGAATCCTCTGCGTTTTCTCTGGCGCCACCATGAGGCCATTCTTGCTCAACGGGAATAAGTGAGATATATAAACATTTATCAATCTATCTATCAGTGTAAAGTTTAATTCACTTTACATTATGTATATAAAACACAGATCAACCGTTTATGAAGGCTGTATTGAGACGTGTTTGGAAGATTGTTTACACATTTTTTAAAGCATAATCTATAATTTTCTCTCAATCAAAAACAGATGCAATTTGGTGATGTGGTGAAGCAGCGTGGGATCATGGGAGTTGTTGTCTTTATTGCAGTTGTTAGGATTCCTTCAAGTTTCATGTTTCAGGAGTTTTTTTTACCACAGATGTCTCCTCTGATTTAAAGCAGATTCAAGCTAAAAATCTGTGTTTGTCTGACGCTGTTCAGAGAACGCAGGACGTCCTGGAGGAGCTGAGAGACAAAGTGACGCTAACGATAGCTTAGCTTGCTTCTCTGATAATTTAAGATTAAGATAAAATAAAATAAGATAATCCTTTATTGGTCCCACAGCAGGGAAATTTGCAGGATTACAGCAGCAGAGAGGATAGTGCAAACAAGAGACATAAGTAAAAAACAAGTATTATAAATAAGTAAAACGTTCAGAAGGTTTTAACTGGGAGCCTACTTATCTGCAGAGGTCTCCTCCTCTCCAAAACAAAGTGACAAGATGATTAAAACAGGTAAAAACTCAGAATATAATATGTAATAATATAATTTATGTTCTGATAATTTAAGATTTCAGAAGTCCAACTACTTAAATCCTTCATACAGTTAAAAAAAAAAGGACCAAGATCAAAAAATTATTTTGTTTTACCTTCATTAAAATTACAGATTTCTCTGGTTTGAAAATTGTCTGAAACATTTGTGATAATGTGAGTACAAAATCAACAACATATAAAACACATTTTAATGTATACAATTCATATTATACCTTTGATTCGTACACCTATTATTGCAAAGTATAACAGTTCAGCAGATTAATTTACAGGCACTTGTTTTAAAAACATAGCAGCAACATCACAACACTTAATATCTGAGGTTTGAATGTTTAATTGATAATATCTATAGATAAAACTAATGCAACAGTCCTATAATGAATCAAACTGTTTATCATCAACACAGAAGTCTATGAGAAAATGACTCTACTTCTCTCTTGATTTATTCCCTCAGTAAACACAAAGTATTCCTTAAAATTGAGATTGTTGCAACGAAAGATAAAATAACTGCTGATAAGTCCAGAGTTTAAAATGTGTCTCATAGTTAATAAAACATGCAGTTTTTTGGTGTCTGATAAACGTTAAAACTTGTGGATTTGTATCTAAATATATTCATCAACGGACACTTATCTGGTACGTTTACTTCCTGTCTGCAGGTTCTAACCCTCAGATGATTCCTTCTTGATCCTCATCAGTTGTGTTCAGGCGTTTCTCTCTGACGGAGGAACGTACTCCAGACCAAGATGAGCAAAGATCTCCTCCTCTGACGAAGCTCTCAGGTATCTACTCTGTAGGAATAGTGACAATCAAAGACAAACTATTAACAGTGCTAGAAAAAAGACAGATAACATGAGTTAAATAGTTCATATGATATCTTATGAAAAAGTTACTTCTCATTTTTGCATGTTTTCCTACGAAAGTCCAGCAACAACAGTGAATTTCTGCTTGTTACATGAAGACAGTCGTAAAATACTTAGTTAAGTTTAGTAAAAGATGGTGAAATACTGAGTTAGGTAGGTTAGTTCTCACCTGTTTGTTATCAAACAGAGCGTGGCTGCTCAGAGACATGTTCTTCTCGTGGCCGGCCCAGCGTCGCAGCTCTCTCTCAAACAACTGCAAAGAACGTGGAGTCAGTGAATGCATCATTTTCTATAAATAAATCTTATAATAGGTGATTTATGAAAAGGTCACCTTGGATCCGGTCCAGCCCAGCAGAGCGAAAGCAAACTGGCTGATGGGAGAAACCACCAGGTCCACTCTCACAGCCCTCCACGGTCTCAGTCCTTCACCTTTGACCTCCTCGGACAGTTTGAAGATGGAGAAACACCTCTCGAAGCGGTCCATGTTGGAGGCGGGCCGAGCGGGACCGTCCTTGGCCTCCAGGTAAGAGTTCCTCGTAGTTTTCTGGTACAAGAGGAAACCCTGGAGAGACGGAAAACTATTATTGTGACGTCTAGATTATGAACTCTCTGAACCCCAAAACCAAAGGCAGTTTTTCCATCTGAAAAATTAGCCAAAAAAATTGTGATATTTAAAGAAAAAACTTTATTCTACATGTCTCGTTTGAAATCTCGCCACAAATAAACAGTTTGCTTCAACCAGATTCTGTAAAAAACATTAAATTCTGAGCTCTTCAGTGAAACTATGAAGCCATGATTGATTCATCTGAGACCAACAGTCATGTGACAACAATTCTGTGAAACTTTGACTGAACTTCAGGCTGCTGAATGTGAATAGTTCAATGTTTATAACACATAGAGCATCAATTTTTTTCCAACATTGGTAACACTTGTGGACATGTCGGATGTATAGATTCCAGTGTTTTCTATTAAAAAAAAATCTAATTATCAAAGAAATTCAACTCTTCTTTTTTTATGATTTATGGCATTGAAGCAAAAAAATTGCCAAAAGCATCTCTCCTTTGGGGTCAGAGGGTTGAGAAGAATTTTCCTTAGGTGAAACATGTTGAGGAAAATTGACATTCCCAACATTGACATTCCCAACATCAAAACAACTAAGTTACCTGAGTTTCCAGCCAGGAGACGACTTTGGGCATCAGTCCGACCTCTCGGCCCTCCTCTGGGTGAGTTATCAGGAAGTCAACGTCGTGGCCCGTCAGCTTCCCTCTGGAAAGTAAATAAAATGTTTTAAGTGTACTCCTATATCAAACCTTAAATTTAAAAGTATCCTAAATGTTACTGAACACAAAAACACAGGACTCCTCTGGATAATCTGATGATGATGAAGGTTTAAGGTCTCACAGTTTACTTCAATTTAGTTTCAGAGAAATACTTTTTGTCTATCGAACATAAATACTACAATCCCCATGAGCCTCGGCTGCCATTTCATTTATATCAGATATGTTTGACTCATTTATATTTATATATTTATTTATATATAGGAAAGGATGTTAAACCAAATTTTTATTTCCTCTTTGCATTAATCATCATCAAGCAGGCACTGTACCGCTAATATATATATTTATATATTTTTACATATTGTTCATGGTTCTTTTAATTTATGACTTGTTTTGTATTTTTTTTATTCTTACTGTGTTTATTGTCTATGCACCAAAACACCACAGCACATTCCTTGTCTCTTAAAACCTACTTGCCTGATTTAGATTTTCTACTGTTTAAATGGAAACTTCAATTGATAACAAATGACACTTGTTCATTAAGAGATATATTATTTTATAGATAGAACGTCTTCTCTTCAAAAACATTTAATAACCAACGTTAAGTGAAGATATTTAGCACTTTTGTAAATTAATTGAAAACTTTTTAATAAGCTTTTTTATAAAGACTTGCAGATAAAATAAACTTAAATCTGTATCAGCAAAAAAAAGAATTCTGTGTCCAAAATAAACTCTGTATGAATCTGTGTTTTTCCATCAACTATCTTGATGCAGATATTTGAAAAGATGTGACAAAAGTACATCAATAATTAAGAACAAATAACTTTAATGAATTGAATTAGTCTCTTCGTATCCTTGTGTATTTATCACATCTATGTTTAGTTTAACCTGTGGTTATGTTTACCTCTGAAACCTCCACTTCTGTATTTTTCCCAGTGTCTTATGAAGCAAAGATCATCGATAAGTGACAGGACGACCTTTCCTTTAACCTTGGAGCTTCATGAGAGTGAGCGTTTGATCTTTTACCTCCTGAATCCTCCAATCAGATTCATCCGAGCCCCCGGCAACACGGACGCGAGCGCTTCCTCCACGACGGCGGCGATGGCGTCGGCCTCCTCCTTGGTGACGGGCTGGTTGAGGTCTTCGTAGTGCTGCAGACCTGAGAGGAAGTAAACTGTTCCTTCAGAGAGAGAACAGAGGAGCTACAGAAGGAAAGCAGACCAACACTCACCGGCCTGTTGAGCTCGGTTCAGTGTTTGTCCTGAATCCTGGAGCTGCTGAAGGCTGAGAATCCCGTCTCTGATCCACCGCTCTGCTGTTTTGACTCCGACTCCAAAAATACCTGTTAACACCTGAAATACACACGAAAATTGTGATAAATGTATGATACACTGATCACCTTAAAGGGATAGTAGTGATGTTTGTAGAAACGGACAAGAGAACAAAGCAATGTACTGCTGTGGACGTATTTTAGACACCTAAAAGAATCAAAATCAGTTTCTCTATGCTCTCTCTAAAGCTACCAGACTCCATTGAAAAAACAGTGATTTTACCTCTCAGAACACAGGAGTTGCTAGTTCACTGCTGCCTCCATCTGTTAGTTTGTTTGTGTTATTGTGTGACTTTGGTGAATACTGACTAACTCTTTAAAGCAACACTTAGACTGATTCAGTCCAGTGCCACTAGGTGGAGCTAAAGAGAAAGATAAAGAAACATATCTACACAGACATCAGAAATGTTGGAGAGAGGGAAGATCACTCACATGTTACAAAAGTGTTTTCTGTAAAATGGTTCACATAGTTTTACAACAACTACTGTGATTTAAGGTCTTTATGAGCTGTTTGGTGCTTCATCTCTGTGGTTTCTCTGAAGAAAGTGTGACAGATATACTATTAATATCAAGTAAAAAAAGCTATTGGGGAAAGGTAGCACCTCGACACATGACTAATAACTGATCAATTTTGACAATTTAAGATAGAAAAACTGGAAGAAAAATGTTTTAGTTTTTTCTTTTGTTACCATCATTGTTTTTTTTTTTACCAAATAAGGATTTAAGTGGAAAATAACAAAGCTATATCTATTTGTGACCCCAACAGTGAACAGAGTTGTGAGACATTTAAACAAAGAAGGGAAAGAGTTAAAATGGTTTCATATTTGACAAGAAAATAATTAGACAAATCTGAAAGAAATTGATGAGTATAGTCTTTTATGTTTAACCCTCTGTACTGTAATATAATAAGTCTTGTTCCTCTATGAAAAGAGAACAATCATGACTAGAAGTAGAGAGAACTCAAATATGTCTTTTGTGCAGAATAAGTTATAATGACATAAATCATAAAAAATAAAAAAAGGCATTCACAAAATGCTCCTAGTTTTTAAATTGAATTATCATTATGACCTTAGAATCTGTTATTATGATTATTTATTTAAGATTGTTTAAAGACGTGTCCTTTCTGTGATGCATTTCAAATATTTGTTTACAAACTAAAATGTAAGCTGAAGTTATTCCATTATGTTTAATTGCCTTTTTATGAGTTTAAGCATATTTTGTTTATTATTATTTGTTGATTACAAACCTTCAGTGCTTTAAACCGCTCAGAATTCTTCGTAGCTTCGACTTCACTCGACGCTCCGTTCTCCAAAATGTCCTACAAGAAAGCAGAATTAAGTGTATCACTGGATCTTCTTTGAGTTTGATGGATTAGATATAACAAAGGAGATAAATCATGCTGACTTTGATGACTCTGAGTGAATGTCCTCCTAAACATGGGAGTCCTCTGAGCTGCTTCATGTCCGTCACCGGTTCGGGTAGAGCCTTCAACACGGCGGCGGCTCGACGGAACGCGACGCCTCGACCTTCCTCGTCACTGAGCTCAGCTTTTTCAGCCAGAAGAGACAACGCATCCTGACAGAAAAACACCAGATGTTGTTTTTTTATATTTAAGCTAACGATCAGTATATATATATTTATATATATGAGATCTGTGTTGTCTGGAGGGGACATACGGTGAGGACGGCGTTGTGGTTGTCCAGTGTCGTCCGTCTCTGACAGGCGTAGACGGGAACAGAAACCACAACGACCTCCTCTTCTTCAATCTGCTGCTCCTGAATGAGACACAGAGGGATTAAAGGAAAGGAAAAAATATTTAAACTGTACTCAGTACTCACCTCACTAAAGCTTCTCTAAATTTCTCTCTCAAGATTCTCTAAATCTGTGTCTGGGTAAAAGTGAAACCCACCTGTAGTTTGTGTCCGTCCAGTATTTCAACGGGACGTCCGGCCCTCATGCTCTCCGTGAACCAGCTGACGTCCAGCAGGTGAGCCGGTGTTCGGCCTTGACCTCTGACCTCAGACTCCAACCAACGTCTGACCTCATCACCAGAGTTGTTCTCACAAATCACATGTGTGACTCTTTCACTGTTAAAGAACAATATTCTACATGTGATGCACGGACACAACTGTAGCTGCATGTAAGACACTAATACAATACATGTTTAAATACATGTTATTATTATGTTTAATGCTTACAATCAACATATGATAGTTTTGTATGTTTCATTTAAAAGTATTCAAAGAAGAAAATTGTCTACTATTATACATATTCTATCATTATATTTTATTACTCATGCATTAATGTAAAATTAGGATTTTACTGCTGTAGTTGGTTGAGCTGAAGATCATTTTAAACTATTAACTAATAATTATTTTCATTATTGATTCATCGCCTAATACATTAACACTATTAACAGTATTACAAATATTGTAATATTATTCAAAGTATTACAAATATAATAATATTATTAAAATTATTACTAATAAATTAACATATAAACTGTATTACAAATATTGTAATATTATTAAAAGTATTAGGAATATATGAACATTATTCAAATTATTACTAATATTTTAATATTATTAAGAACATATTTATATCACCAAATGAGTACTAATATGTTAACATTATTCACATTATAATAAAGGAAAAACAGCAAACCTTCACATTTGCGAAGCTTAAACCGTGACATGTTTTTACATTATTTTCTGTCAATCGACTAATCATTTTAGGTGTACTTGGATTAACTTTTACGTATTTTAATTTCTAACAAAACATCATATTTTATAAACTTTTTATCAGTTATTTGTGTGTTAAAACCTTCATTTGTAAAGTAACTGTAGCTGTCAGATAGATATTTATCGGTGTAGAAGCATAAAGTGCAAAGTACAAGTACCTGAAATGTGTACTTTGAGTAAAAGTACTTCATCACATTCCACACTTACCTCTGCTGTAAACTTGACTTTCTCTGCATATCATTAACTCACCTGAAGGTCTCCTCCACCTGGAATCCTTTCCCTCGACCGAGCCGAGACAGGAACGCTTTTCGACTGGCTCCCATTCTTCTCTCCAGCAGGAACAAAACAACCTGAGGGAACTTTGATGGAAATGTTACTTCATGTCCACTCCCAGTGTTCCCAGTGTTCCCAGTATTCCCTGTGCTCCCAGTGGTCCCAGTGCTCCCAGCACCAGAGGAGAGGACTTTTCTTCTCTTTAGTGGTACCATGGTTCTCTCTGTTGTTAAATCACTTTGAGTTAACACTTTGAGTCCAATGTCTTTATAAGAAACTAGTTTAAATATGAAGTTTGTTTATTTCTTGCTTTTAAAAAGCTATTTTTTTATATAAATAGTCATTAGTATTTCTAAAGTGTTTCGACATAGTGAAGCTCAGGTGTCTAACCTGGTTCTCTGAGGAAGGTTCGCAGTAAAGGAACCACAGAAAAGCAGAAAAGCTGCAAACTTCTGTGAAGAACTGCAACCGGATGCAGCTGTGCCGGCGTCTGAATCTGCGCGTCTTCAAAATAGTTCCGACTGGAAACTGCGAGACACGTTCAGACTGTCCGTGTGGAAACTATGTTCTGACATTGTAAATATATAAAAAAATGTAAGTACATTTATATAAAATATAGAAATATAAAAAAAAAAAAATAAAAATGAAAATGAAAATGAAAATGTTATAAATAAAATTTTATAAATAAATAATAATAAAAATAATAAAAATAAAAATAATAAGAATAATAAAAAGTATGATATGAAAATTAATATTAATATTATAGAAAATTGACTATCCACATTTGAATGACCACCTCAGCATCATGATGTATTATTATTTTTTAAACATTTCATCATTTTGAATAACTACTACATCATTTGGACTTAGTATCAGTATTAAATAGATTTTCGTATGGTAGTTGTAAATTCTTACTTTCTCATCATTTTTACTTTTTTATTTCATAATTTTCTTTTTTTTATTATTGAATATTAAAGATAAGTTATAATATTTAATATTTCAAAGTATTTACTTATTACCTCAAAATTTCATTTTAGAATATCATGATTCTGATTCATTAATCTCCTTAATACATAATATACATTATATTTTATTTAATATATAATTTTATCCAATATTTAAAACGTACAATATGATAAGATGATATGTAATAAAGTAGAAGTATAAAACTCAAGTAAAGTTCAAGAACTCACACTTGTACTTGACTTAATATACTTTCCACCACTGAATGTGGCGGAAAATTAGAGGTTCTTCCGCTATAATCCCATAAAAGTACCAATGATGAGGATGATGAGATGTCTGCAGAAACCTGTAATGACCTCCTTCTTTTTCGGAAGCTACCATCATCTCAGCAGAGCATCTTCAGCTCTCGGCTCATTTTATGGTTTGACAAGTGGGCAGGTCAGACATGACTGCACTGATTACTACCTGCCTCAAAAAAACATCATCATCAACAGCTGCAGAATAAAAAAAGAACTGCAGCCAAATTCAGAGATTGTTAAAACATGATGTTTGGATCATTTCATCCTCACTTATCCTCATTATGATGTACAGATAAGAGGTAAATCCAAACCATCATCCCTGTCAGTATTGATTTGAGTAATTTTTCATATTCATAACTTTGATTTATTGATTGCTTCATAATGTTTTATTTTTTATCAAAATGTTGTTTTTCTTGTTCTGCTAATAACACAACATTTTCCCCTTTCGGGACTTAGTTATGATTTAAGGTTTTGCTTGATGTTTTGGGAAATGCAATGATTCACTTTCTGATTGAGACTTAAAGGCAACGCTGTTGACAATAAAAAGATGATGTCATCAGAGTATATGTTCTTGTTTTGAGGGGGTTGATGTACTTACCATTCCCTGCATTCATATAAGGTTTGTGTTTGTTTCTCTTTTTAATGTGTGTTCATGGTGAAAAATATTTAAAAATCTCTTTCTACAGAACAATGTTTATGTTGATCTTGATTCCTGTACGTTTGGCGTCTGTTGTTTGGGCTTTCCAATATCTGGAGACACTTCCTATTATTGAGAAATCTCTTTTTCCTGTGAGACAACGACACGCAAATGAGCCTCTGTGCTCCAAAAATAAATGTAGTTTGTATGAAATTCTAAGCTCCTAGTTTTCTCTAAGGAACCAAGAATCATTGGTTCCTCATATCTTCTTTAGCCAAAATAAACCCTTGTTAACTGATCGTTAAGTGATAAAAGATCACAAAGATATGAAATATGTCGGTTTAAATAGGAAGAAAAAAAGGGAAACGTTTATGATGTAACTTAAGGCACATGAAATAAAAAAATACTATGATATTATTGCACAATATTGTCATCTTATTTCAGGATTGGATCTACAGTGACTCTGAAGCTATTTAAGGGGACATTTAAGGGGAAATACACGGGCATATTAGTGGCAGACTGGTTTCAGATCCTCCTTCTACATTCAGTTTTATTTTTCAGAAAATAAATCTACAGCCACAAATGTTGGTCACATTTCCGTAATAGCTGAATCTGAAGGATCTTTCTCAAAATGTTTTCTTATATATGTTACACTTATATATTGGTATGTGCTAAAAAAGTCAACCCTTATTGGCAAAATAGTTGCAATTTTTTTAAAATTAAGTATATTTCTATCAAAATAAAATAAAATAAAATAAAAAAATGTAAATGTAAATTTCCCCTTGGGGATCAATTAAGTGTTGTCTAAAAATAAAAATAAAACAAGTTTAAAAGACAAAATAATTAATTATAATAAATAGCAATAAAACTATAAAATAATTAATTATAATAATATATATATTAAAAAGTAAAATTGGAAGTATTATTATTATATTTATTGGAATGAATATATTATAGAAAGAATATAATGAAATATAATAATAATATAATATAATAAATAGCGATATAAAAGTGTATTTTTTAAATAAATATACCCCTTGGAATATTATATATTATATTTATTCTTGAATAGAATATTACTTTTAAAATAAATAATAATAATGTATAACATGTAGGTTTGTTTTTATTAAATGGGATTCTTGTATCCATAGTTGCTAGGTATTCATATTTTTTATGTAGTTAGTAAAGAGTGTTTTTGGGAGTATAGAAGTATAAAGTCCATGCTGTACAACGTGTTCTCTGACTTCACTCCTCCCACTGATCATATGACCTCCGACAGCTCCACTTCCTCAAACCTCTCACCATCCAGTCTGCACGCTCATTCAACAACACGCCTCCTCCTCCTCCTCCTCCTCCTCTTCCTCAGTCAATAGAGAGAGAGCAGGAAACGAAACCATCCAGTCTGTGTGTGTGTGGACCCGCATGATGGAAGGTCTGAGGAGCGGAGACGTCACCCTCCTGCTGCTGCTGCTGCTGCTCACCTGCGTCAGGTGTGCTGCGGCTGGGGACAAACTGCGCAACATCATCCTCATCCTCACCGACGACCAGGATGTTCATCTGGGGGGGATGGTGAGTAGAGCCTGTCCGGAACACACTGATCAATAAACCACCTGTACTGATCCTAAAGAGAGGGGTGAGGTTAAAGCACCTGTAAACACACCTGTGAGTGTGTTTACAGCAGCCTGGCATTGAGTTTAGACTCATGTTGTCATACTTTGTGGTGTTTTTATAACCTTTATATCCATAAAGTAAAGAAACAGAAGTTTGAAGTTGGGCTGCTGTTAATGCAGGAAGCTGTTTCAGACACCTTAAAGTCTGTTAATCAATTCAGTTGATCGGCTGATAATTCCTCTGCAACTATTTTGAAACAGCAAAACACTTTGTTTTTATCCACAGCATTAAAGGAAATACAAACATGACAAAAACAGAACAAAGGAAACAAAACAATACACAATAAATTAATTAAATATCAGTTAACAAAACAGTAGAAAACAAGACGTAGGAGTGTATAAATATACCCCTTGGAATATTATATATTATATTTATTCTTGAATAGAATATTAATTTTAAAATAAATAATAATAATTTAATTACCCTGAACTACCCTGAGCCTTCCTCGTAGCACTTATTGAATTCGTATTTGTTTACTGCACTTATCCTATTCGTAGTAGTCTGTAGCAATTATTGTTTTCGTAGTAATTTGCCTCTGCACTATACTTTTGCTCTGGTTTATGCTTTAAGATGCTTGTTTAAGAAAGGAGATGCACTTATGACTTCTGGTGACTAGTAGTTCTCTTGAATACCTATGTTGAATACACTTCCTGTAAGTCGCTTTGGATAAAAGCGTCTGCTGAATGACTGTAATGTAATGTAAATGTAAAATGAGTTGACAGCCACACTAGTGACTCTGTGAGGCTGTAGTTAATGCTACCATGCTCACAAGGACAGCAGGTATAATGGTTTACGATGTTTAGAGTCGTAGTTTAACGTTAGCATTTTCTTATCTATGGATGAAGGGAATAGAGCACCACAGAAATGACATATTTTTAGGCCAACAGGAAGTTAGCATTTAATAAATCGAACCAAGTCACTTAAATAAGATAATTTAAGTTTCTATAAATTGCCCCGTAATAACACAGTGGGGATTGAGTTTACGGACCGCTGAGGAAAGCTATGGCATTATTCAGTTTCACCAACATTCCTGGGAAAAATCCCAAGTGGCATTTGCCGGGAAGTGAGATCCATAAAACAAACACCTGCAATTACAGCGTGTCGCCATAGGTGTCGCCAAAGAGTACGAAAAACTGAGATCTTTGAGATTTAGTGGTGACGTTGCAGATTGCACCCAACTGATACTTCTACCATTCAAGTAAACTATGGTGGCCTACCAGTAACGTAAAAACGTGAAAGTCTCTCTCTAAAGTCGGTGTTTGGTTTGTCCGTTCTGGGCTTCTGTAGAAACATGGCGGTGCAACATGGCCGACTCTTTGAAAAGAACCCGCTCTGTATGTAGATATGAAAAACTCATTCTAAGCTAATGAATACAATGAACCCGATTCTTAGTTTCAGGTGATTAAACACAATGAAAACATTCTAATTAATATTATATTCCATTTCTACCAATAGATCCACCTATTTGCTACACACTGGCCCTTTAAGTAATGCATAAATGACAAAAATGGGATACTTTTTTGTCTTATATGATAGTAAATTAAATTTGTATTTTTATTTTAGACTGTTTGGACAAAATTAGATGTTTCAATGCATCAACTTGTGTTCTGGGAAACAGCAATGGGCAAACTGTAAATATTGATGACTTGCATTTTAGATAAATCCGACCATTGTTATTTTTTCTATTCATTTATTGATCGTGGTCAATAAGATGTCAGAAAATATTGGAAATTTCACAATATCCCCGACACAAATTGGCGTCTTCAGGTTGATTTGTTTTTCCAACCAATAGTCAGAAAACTTAAAAGAATATTCTGGTAACTGTCGTCATATTATAGCAAACAATTAATCCCAAAAAAATATTCCCTTGTGTTTTTTTTTTTTTTTAAATGTTTTGCATTGTGTACATCTTTTCTTAATCTGTTGTTGTTTCTGTTCTTCAGACCCCCATGAAGAAAGCTAAATCTTTAATAGGAGAAGCAGGAGCAACTTTTGTGAATTCTGTAAGTACATTTATAATACATTTAATATTTCTATTTTATGACACTTTATACTTCACCATATGAATAATATTCTGTACTTTTACTGCACAATGAGTACTTTTACTGCACAATATGTACTTTTTCTGATGTATAAATAATATTCTGTACTCTGACTTAAGTAAAGCCCTCTGATGTTACATGTTTTTAAATGTTGTAACATAAAGAGTTAACACATCCTCCTCTCTGCTGTCACGCTCCTCTTTCATAACCCCCCCCTTCACCCTCCTCTTCCTCTTCCTCTATCGCCCACTCTCTCGCCCCCCCCCCCCCCCCCCCACGTGAAGTTCACGGTGACGCCGCTGTGCTGCCCGAGCCGGAGCAGCATCCTGACGGGTCAGTACCCCCACAACCACGAGGTGAGGAACAACTCCGTGTCGGGGAACTGCTCCAGCCCTCAGTGGCAGAGCGGACCCGAGGCCTCGGCCTTCCCCGTCTACCTCAGCAAGCAGAAGTACCAGACGTTCTACGCCGGGAAATACCTGAACCAGGTGAGAACATTTTATAGACAGTTCTGGGTTTTGATTAATGTGTTTTATTATTCTTTCTGTAATATTCTTAAGTTTTATTGGATTCTGTTTTTATTTTACTATCTAACTTGAATATGTTCTGAAAGGTGCTATACTATTATTATTATTTTTATAATTATTATTATTTTTATTATTATTATTATTACTATTACTACTATTATTATTATTATTATTATTTGTATTTGTATTATTATTATTATTAATAATCTTTTTTATTAATTTAGACACAATATTCTAAGGGAAATTTTTTATGAATTAAATAAATACTGCAACAACTAAAACTATATTGCAATTATACAAATACAGTTATATAATAAAATATGTTATCGTATACTTTTATTCTTACTTTAATACTATTGTATTGGATTCTGTTTTTTTTATTTCACTATTTTACTTTTAATTATGTTTTGTGTTAAAGACAAATGCAAATATTATTATTATATACTTTAAATTACAGGGAATAGTATTTGGCCTGGAAAAATTTAATAAATACTGCAGCAACAAACAAATATATTGCAATAATACAAATACAGCTCGCCTCACCCACCCTCAGCACCTCTACTTCCTGAAACACACTTCCAATTTTTACTCTTTAGTCATTTTAACAACAGAACTCATTGTTCTTTAGCCGTGCAGACTGCTTGGTGTGGCAATGATGATCCACCACTTTTCATCTAGCCGCAGGTTCAGCTGCACTTTGTGTTTACTGCTAATTAGCATATGTTAGCATGCTACATCACATTAAACTACATTTTCCTGTTTTTTCTTTTTCTGCCGTCAGTACGGTAAAAAAGATGGAGGAGACGTCGGCCATGTTCCGCCTGGCTGGGACCAATGGCATGCACTGGTGAGTCTCACGCACATATACACAAATACTACTGTATAATCTCAAGTACTCCTTCTGTTTTCACAGCTTCTTCCACTTGTATGTTACAGATGGGGAACTCGCAGTACTACAACTACACACTTTCAGTCAACGGCAAAGAGCAGAAGCACGGAGACAGTTATGAGGCGGACTACCTCACGGACCTCATAGTAAGTCTGGAGTGTGAGGACTTGTGCTTTTACCGAACCTGTGATCAGCAGTATTCTCCTGCATCAGGACATCAATAGGGACACATTTTATGTGAAGGTTTATGGGAAGAAATTAGTTCGTTCACCTCCAAACTGTCTGAATCAGCTGCTTTCACAGAAATACAACATTCTTTGTGGGCCAGTCAGCAGTGAGAGAGGTTAATCATCAACAGCTAGATGGTGGAGTAGAAATGCAAGAAAACTAGATAATAATGCTGAATTTATGTCATTTAAATATAATTTAAATATTTGCATTTACATCTTACAGTATTTGAATGAAGACTTTTGGCTTTTCCTCCATGAGTTTATGAGAGCTGAACTGCAGTAATGTTGTTCCCATATATAAGAAGTATAGAGGACGTAGTCATCGTGACGTCACCCATTGGTTTGTTGACTGATGTTTTGAAGCCTCAAGTTTGGAAAATTCACCGTCGCCATCTAGTTATTTTTTTGCAACCAGTGAACAGGAAGTGACCATATATGGACTGAGGAGGAGTGACGTATAGACACCGTATACGTCTCTGGTGTCGACCTGTCAATCAGTGTGTAGCCCCGCCCTAAAGCATCCCCTGCTTTATGGTCTGTTTGACTCTAAATGGAGCATCATTTACTAAATGAACATCATGCTGTATTGAAGAAGACTTGAAACTAGAGATTGAGACCATAAACTCATGTTTACAATGTTTACTGAGGGAATAAATCAAGAGAGAAGTAGAGTCATTTTCTCATAGACTTCTATACAACCAGAGGAGTCGCCCCCTGATGGACAGGAGAGAGAATGCAGCTTTAAGATACTGCTACAAGAGACGTTTACGGTGTCTCCACGTCACTCCTCCACGTCACTCCTCCACGTTCCAAATATGGTAACTTCGGTTCATGGGATGCAAAAACTTCAGTCTTCAAACCAATGGGTGACTTCACAATGACTACGTCCACTTCTTATGTACACTCTGTGTTTGAACAAAAAAACTTCAAAGTAATCCATGCGATACTTAGCAAAGCTAGCAGTGGATAAGTAACATCAGATGATTAACAGTCACTTAAAAGCTTTATGCTTATGTCACTTACTTCCAAGAAACTTCTCTGGTAAACACAAGCTTTAGTGGGATTCTTTGTGGAGAAACTCAGTTTAACAGGAATCAATTAATCCATTTGTCGACATAATAGTGTGAGTGTTTGTCAACTGAGAGTTCCTTTTTTACGAGGACAGACCTAGTAAACTGAAACCAAGATGAAAATGAATTTAAAAAAGAGCAGAAAAATTATAAAGTAGCCAAAAATCAGGAAACAATCCATCTAGTTAGTTGGACTTAAACAAGTTTATGCCATAAGGCAGTGGACATATTCATAATCTAAAGTACTCTGAGCATTTAAAGGACTTATTTAAAACCGTGTGGGAGCATCAGTCACACCTAGAAGCATGTGTCTGACCAGCTGTTATTTCACATCCTGTGGTGTTAATGACTCACAGATGCAGCTCAACGTTCCCTCTTCACTCAGCTCACTTCATTTCACTTCCTCCCACGATCTCTAACACACCATCAGTGTTTCCACTTAACCAATTCTGACTAACAAACACGCTGATGTTGTTTCAGTCAATATCAAATGTGACATTTTGCATTTAGTCTCTGCTTTTTTCCCCTCCAGACGAACCGGTCCCTGAAGTTCCTGGATGACCGGAGTCCTCAGCATCCGTTCTTCCTCATGTTGTCTCCTCCGGCTCCTCACTCTCCATGGACCGCGGCGCCAAAGTACCAGAAGGAGTTCAGCAACGTGAAAGCGCCCCGAGACGGTAGCTTTGACAAACCCGGCAAGGTGTGTCCAAAGTTATAGTAAGGAACCTTTAACTGGTCCCGAACCAGTCTCAGCTTAGTCCTGATCCTCTATAGACCTCCATCAGTAAACAGACCATCAGAGAGAAGATCGTCTGTTTCTATAAAGTTATTCTTAAAGCTCGTCATCAGAGCCACCGGGTCGGATTCTGGAGAAACCAGATGAAATCTTGAAGGTTCACCAGAAACTCCTTCAGACCAGACTCCAGCAGAGACCAGTCCACCGTGGACAGACCAGATCCTGCAGAGACCAGTCCACCGTGGACAGACCCAGATCCAGCAGAGACCAGTCAACCTTGGACAGACCCAGATCCAGATCCAGCAGAGACCAGTCCACCGTGGACAGACCCAGATCCAGCAGAGACCAGTCCACCGTGGACAGACCCAGATCCAGCAGAGACCAGTCCACCGTGGACAGGCCCAGATCCAGCAGAGACCAGTCCACCGTGGACAGACCCAGATCCAGCAGAGACAGGGTCCACCGTGGACAGGCCCAGATCCAGCAGAGACCAGTCTTGTCAGACTGTCAGACCCTGCTGCAGTAAAATTAGAGGCTTTCTAAAGGAACTCTGGTGCTCAGAAACACTACCACTTTTGTCCACAGGGGTCGCCAGAATCAACACAAAATGAAACTTCCTTTAAGTCACTTTAAACATGATAACTGGTCTTATTATATAATCTTATAATCTGTGTTTGTGTTTCAGGACAAACACTGGCTGCTCCGTCAGCCTGTGAACCCGATGCCAGAGAGCTCTCTCGACTTCCTGGACAACGCGTACAGGAAAAGGTACAACTAATCAACAATTCTCATCTTTCAGACATGATGGGGGTCGCTTCACTTCTTATCAAATATCTCACCAGTTCTGGTTCACTAGAAGTTATGTTTGAATGAACATGTATGAAGGTATGATGTCTTTTTTTGGGGGGAGGTTATGTTTTTAGGTCGGTTTGGAGGCAGAATTACAAAAAAAACACAAACCTGATTTTCATGAAACTTGAAAGTGTAGAATGTTTAAAAGAATAACTCAAGAAATGTTGTTGTTTTTTAAACAGAAAGACAAAGAGGTTAAATTGTGCAAAATATCCCCAAAATTATATTTAAAAAATGAGAAATGCACCTGTCATAGTTTCTATATTTTTTATACTCCAAACATAGTAGAAATAACATTTATTTTTATAATCAACACAAGTGACAAGGTGTTTATTTTTTACCTGTTTACTTAATATTTTATTAAACTTTTTTTTATACAAAATGTGCCAAAACATGAGGAAAATGTTGGGTATATAATAAAGAGAATAAGAATAAGAATTGAAGTATTACCCTCTAAACTAAAAAAGAAATCAGGTTTGATTTGAATTAAAACACTATTACTCCAAACTTTTATATATATAAAAAAAAATATTTATTTTTATTGATATATATTTCTATATTTTTATTATATATATATATATATATTTATTTTTATTTATATACTTTTTTATTTATGTATTTTTTTATATATTTATTCTTAATAAGTTCTCCTTTTCTGAATATTATTTAACTAAATCTTATTTAAATATTTTCTGACCTCAAGACTTTGTCTCTGCATAAACTTTATGTCACCAAATTTAAAACTTTAAATCATCTTTATAACGATCTCTTCTGCAGGTGGCAGACGCTGTTATCGGTGGACGACATGGTGGAGCTGCTGGTCAAGAAATTGGAGAGCATCAAGGAACTGGACAACACCTACATCTTCTACACCTCGGACAACGGCTACCACACGGGTTCGATTCCCTCCGCTGGTCCTCACATGATTAAAGACGATTCACTTCCTGTTTGTCTTTAACAACAACGTCCTCACTGTTCACAGGTCAGTTCTCTCTACCCATCGATAAGAGGCAGCTCTATGAATTTGACATCCGGGTCCCACTCATGGTCCGCGGTCCGGGAATCAAACCCAACCAGACGCTGCAGGTCGGACACACACACACACACACACACACACACACACACACACACACACACACACACACACACACACACACACACACACACACACACACACACACACACACACACACATCTACATTATAGTTATAGTTTCATTGAGTTTTTTAATGATCTTTGTTTGTTGTACTCCTTTAGGCTCCAGTGCTGAATATTGACCTGGCTCCGACCATTCTGGACATTTCTGGTGTCAACCTGTCGACTGTGAATGTGGATGGACAGTCGTTCCTCTCTCAGATGGTCAGATGCTTCTTCTTTTTTTTATATATTATGATTTTTATTGTTTCCTTCAGAGACATAAAAAAAGACAGTCAAATGTGTAATACTGATGGATATTAACACAAATGTATACACATCCTTACACATACACATATACGTACATCCACACGCATATTTTTACAGAAATATATACAAACATATAAATAAAATTTAATTGAATAAAATTTAATTTAATCACATTTAAGTTATTTTTAATTAAATTAAATGTGATTAAATTAAATGCGATTAAATTTGATTCAATTACATTTTATTTATATGTTTGCGAATAAAATACAGATTGTAACAGTTATACATTTACATTGAAAATTAAAAATACATTAATAGTAATGATCTATATTCTTATATATATATTTAAATTTCAGCTGCTTCTTTAATTAATTTTCTCAAAGTTCCTTTTTCCTAAAAACTTAATCTTCTCTCTTCCCATCAGGCCCCGTCGCTGCGTAATGGAACCACTCGTCCCTACTTCCTGGTTGAATACAACGGAGAGGGACAACCAACGAAGGATCCAGCTTGTCCCAAACTGGGACCTGGACTCTCTGTGAGTATCAACCACAAAAAACGAATCTGCAAACTATTGATTAAATTTAGTTTATAAAAATACTTTAATCTCTAAAAAGAGAGGAGAGAAGCTTTGTAATAGATTTAGCTGCTCGCTAATGTCTATCTGCATTTTCTTTAACCTCACTGAATAAAAACACTGAAATCTGTGAAGGTTTTCAGATTGACCAGGATCTTATTCCATTCTTGGATGCTTTAAAAGAAAAAGCTGATTATGCAAAGAAGGTATAGACTCTTTTAGGGACGCTACAATCTCCCCTTGAGGCACCTTGAAGCTCTGCTTATTCGCTCAGAAACTAACAGAGAATCAAACAAGCTACGAGGCGGGATGAATTATTCAAACATAATCTGACCAGCAGGTTTATTCAGTAGCTCTTCTGGAGCTTTCGATCACATCGCATGGTCTTAAAGATCTCTGTGGAATATGAATTTGAAGATCTAGTGTTACGTGACATCTGTGCAATCTCCAGCTGCAACTTTATTATTTCTCAGAGGGGGAAACTAGTTTGGTCTGATACACGCCGTTAAAAAAACAACAACAAAAGAGACACACGTGACAATCTGCTGTCGCTCAACACTTTAAATGTTACTAAAAAAACACCAATCAGGGTGCGACTTTCAACCTCAAGTCCTCCTCACTCTTTACTCTGAAATATTCCATAAGAAGATTAGAACCAGCCTTTTAAATAAACGTGTAAATCCTGTTCCTGTCATCGGCAGCAATGTGTAAGATGTCACCTCATCATACAACATTGGTGAAACAATTAACGACCTCAAAGGAAGCCAGAGGGGAGAACAACCCGTCTGTCCTCTTTAAACTGCCTTAGTAGAGATGTTTAGAAGTGTGGTTGTATGAGGTACTTCTACATAGTCGGTGTTTTACTACAGTAGATGGAGTTTAGAGAAACAAACAGGAGAAAATATGCTCTCCTCAAAGATACCAGACTCCATTCACAAAAACAGGGATTTAACCTCTCAAAACACAGTTGGCAAAGAAATGAACTGCTGTGGACGTATTTTAGACACATAAAAGAATCAATATCAGTTTAAGTGAACGCTATATTTAGAATATTTTCACCTCTTTATCTTGATGTCATGCGGACATTTATGACGGGGAAATAAAGCTGTTATTTATGCACTCTTTAAAGACACCAGACTCCATTGACAAAAACAGTAATTTTACCTCTCTGAACACAGGAGTTGCTGGTCTACTGCTGCCTCTGTTGGTTAGTTTGTTTGTGTTGTTGTGTGACTGTGAATCTGAACTCACCTTTTAAAAGACCAAATTCTGACGGCAGAGACATTCCTCAGTCTTTTATGACTTGTACGCACCACATGTTGTTATTTCTGTCCTCTGCAGTCAGCAGGAAATATTTTTGGAGTCGACTCTTTCCTCCTGCAAATACGCCAAAAATGGCAAGAATAACAACCTGCTTTTTAAAACATCACTCTTTAGTGCAGTTTCTGGTCGAATACTCCAGGCTTTAAATTAAAAATATAGTGACAATAATTCAAAACTTTATTTTTATCCAGCAATGTTTCCCAGACTGTGTGTGTGAAGACGCCTTCAACAACACCTACGCCTGCGTCCGGACCCTCGACAGCAAAAACAACCTGCAATACTGCGAGTTTGCAGACAACGAGGTACTTAATGACTGTAAATGGTGGAATGTAACGAAGTACATTTACTCCAGAACCGTACTTAAGTACACATTCAATGTACTTGTTCTTGAGTTTTCTGCCACTTTATTCTTCTCTTCCACTACATCTCAGAGGTACATATTGTACTTTTACGACATTTGTCTGTCAGTTTTAGTTTCTTCTCAGATGACAGTTTTTCTTCCCCTTCCTGTTCAGTTGAATGTTTGTGGTAAACTGAAGGATGAAGTGTTTCCTTCATGTGTTGAGAAAATCCTCCTACTTCTTCAGATAAATAAACTCTTTAAAAAGCCTCTTGGATCAGCTGGAAAATGCATCAATGTCACAAAGCTGAAAACAGGCTGTTTGTTCTTTTTAGAGATACGAGGTCCTCACAGGAACATGTGATGATCTTATAGAATATGATGCTTTGATGTAGATTAAACTAGACAACAGGATATGAAGGAGTTAACATGCAGGAATTTTACTTGAAGTGGAGTATTTTCATAGTTTAGTTTTACTACATTTAATTTCTTTGTGTCTCCAGTCGTTTGTAGAAGTGTACAACCTGACGTCGGACCCCCACCAGCTGGAGAACATCGTGAAGAAGGTGGATCCGGCCGTCCTGCAGGCGATGAACCAGCGGCTCATAAAGCTCCAGTCCTGTCAGGGCGACAGCTGCCGTGACACCAAGCAACGATGAAGCAACACTCTGGAGGAAGTCGCCAAACATCCGTCATCCTGCATCATCCTCTCAGAGGAGGATGGGGTTGGTTTATCTGACTGTTTGATCAAAGGCAACTTTCTTTGATCTGCCTTTTAAATAACCATATTTTCCCATTTTGACATGTCTCAATAGGAAAAAGTTCAAATTTAATGATGGCTGGATTCCATTTAGCTGCTTCAGTTTGAGGGTCCTCGTATCGTGCATGCTGGGTCACTTTCACACCTTTATGGTTTACGGGGACATTTGATGAGAACAGAGCCATTGGTAAAGGAAACGTTTGACATTTTGGGAAATACATCCTGCTGGATGAGAAGATTGATACCGTCCGTACGATAAATATGTAGTTAAAGCCAGCAGCTGGTTAGCTTAGCTTAGCATAAAGACTGGAAACAGGAGGAAACAGCTAGCCTGGCTCTGTGATTTTACAAGTATGTGCTGGACTTTTTCTTGGTAAATAAAGAAGAAAAAGTCCTTGTAGTACTATAAATATATTTTTTAAATTTTACACGTTTTTTGGACACGCTCTCCACCAGAAGGCAGATAAGTATATTTCCCAAAATGTCTTGCGTTTCCTTTCATGTTATTATTAAAACGCCTGTGTTTTTCTTAAGATTACCAGTCAAGATGTCTGCTGTGAAAATGGTCTGGGTTTCTTTTCTTCCGAACTGTGCTCAAATATCTCAAAATAAGAGTTTATTATATGTATAATAAACTCCTAAGCCAGTTCATATATTATGCAGATCTACTGTCAGTCCATGTTTTAATGTCTTTCTGCATATAAACTGCACTATTAACATCTGTTCTTTACAATGTTAATGGTTCAAAATGCAATCGTAACATTTTTATACCAAACGATAAACAACCAAAGGTTTTAATAGTTTGAGATTTTGGGAAATTCGCTTCTTAACTTTCTTGCAGAGAGTTGGACGGGAAGATTGGTTTCACCCTCATGTCTGTCTGTTATGTTTAAAGTGCTCACCAGCAGCTTGTTAGCTTAGCTTAGCTTAGCACAAAAAATTGTTGGAAACAGCTAGCCTAGCTCTGTTAAAAGGTAACAAAATACAACTCTAAAGCGCTATAATTAAGATGTTATGTCTTGCTTCTTGAATTCATACAAAAACATAAGTGTCTGGTCTTTATGCTAAGCTAAGCTAACCTGGCTGTAGCTTCATATGAGCGTGGTGTCCATCTTTTCATCTAACTCTTGACACCAATTTCCCGTCAAATTATCTCTTTTAGCTGAACCTATGTTTAGTCTTTGAGCTCATACTTTCAACTTCTAATGAAAGAAGTTGAAACATTTAGTCTTTTTTTGAACGGACACCATCTGTCGTGTCCGATTATTGCTCCAATTTTGTGCCTCAGATTTTAAGAAAGTGCAAAACTTTTAGAAAATGTTTAAATCTCATGTTTAATATTTTTACACTAAGTATTAACGATGACATTTATAAAGAGCCTTTTTTTTGTGAAAGATGATTGCGTGTTGGCGATTTTGTGACTGTGATGAATTAATCGAGGGGGAAGTTTCACCTGGTAACATCTGAAATGAGCACTTTGATCCTGTGTGCCTTGTGTTTGCACTGACGAGGCTCACGTGCCTTGAATGTGAATGTATTTTGCACTGTGAAATTAAAATAAATCAAAAGAAGCATTTAACTTGTCATGTGGATTTTTCTAAGAGGTGTTTCACAGAACATTTGTAAACAATATATAAACGCTAAATATGAGTAAATTAACTATAAACGCACTATAATTTAGCTGTAAAAAGCCATGAGGACATTTTAAGTGTTTATTCAGGTACAGTTTTAGTAATATAATTAATTAATATAATTATTATTTCAACTGTGTTTCACAATATTGTAATTAATTACATAACACTAACACTTGTATCTGCTTACTGGGTGTTATAAACCATTTATTAAATGTTTATATACTGCTTATGAATACTAAACGGGGACTTTAAGTGTTTTCATTCTGTATGAGTGATGTGAATTTTCTTTGCATCTTCAGTGCAGAAAATTAATGTAACTCATGTTTTGACAATTCTGAAGTATGTTATAGGACCCCAGCCAGGTATTTGATTTCATAAGAAAATAAAGATACAGCTGCAAGGGATGAGTCCGATGTTCAAACCAACACGACCTTTGACACTTTATCACACCTACATTAAAGATAACTAACAGGTTTTATGACAGATGCTCATTAATTCTGCTCTGGGCTATGTTTGGTTTTGGCCACGCCGTCGCCCCCTATTGGTCAAAAACATGAGGTCCTGTTCCAACAGCGTTATTAAAGAATATGCAACAAATTAGTGATGTTTGGATTTATGGCCAAACGCATACACACGTTTAAAAAGAACTCTGGTTCAACTGGTAATTACGCTTTATAAAATATCTGTTTTGGATAAAAAACAACTTTCTCTGACTGAATTTTTTAGGTTTCTTTAATAAATCACACAAACTTTAAACTTTCCTCTGACTTACAAACGATGATACAGCAGGCTGAGTCAGTGGCTTTTTTAAATGTAGGCTGGAAACAGTTGTTATTACACCAATTTCCCTGATTTCATCTGCTCGGTTTTACTGTTTACGGGTTCTGACATTTTTTGTGTGTAGTTCATGTAGTACTTCTATTGCTGTGATTTTATGTTTTTCTGTTATGTTTTATGAGTTATTTGCCTGCTATGTGAAACACTTTATAACATTGTTTTGATAAGTATTATACAAATAAAGATTTTTTTATATTATGATGACAAAATGATGACACCATGACATTTCCAAATGTAAATATCAGTTGAAACGTAGTGAACTGTAGCTTCCGTATTAAACCTTGTAGTTGCATTTGTTAAACACTTTCAGGCATCATGTTTCAATAACACTCTTTAATTCTGAGAGTTTTATTCACAAAAGCACAAATAATTGAAAACAGAAGATGACATCACTGTGAGCACGAATGACAGGAACAAAGTGGGTTTAATACAAGAGCAAAATTCAGCTGGCCGTATACAGAAACATTCTGTATTAGTACTACACACTTCCACTAGAGGTACTTGTACACAGCTTTATCCTGCAGGGTCTGAACCTCTAACTTGACGGGGCATTTGTACAAGTGCGACAAAATTGTCTCTGAGTATCCGATTAGGAAGTAAAACTTCTGTGGTGGTAACTTCTGAAGCATTAAAGCGCACACTACGAGCACGTTGCCGCGCCTTTTGATCACGATCTCATTGGCCAGGCAGCTGTGGAAGGTCCCGAACATGAACCGCCTCACGAACAGGTCCTCTACGGTCCGATCAGCTGCTCCCTCCTCTCCTTTCAGGTTACCTGGAAGTAACAGGAAGGGTTGTGTTAACATTGTCGTCAAAGGGGAAAAGACCAATTAGTTATTAAATTTAAGCATCTTGGATTCAATCTGGATCTAAATCTTGACTTTAAGAACTGAAAAAAATGGTAAAAACACAAAATACAACTTTTTAAACCAATTAGTCAGGATATTTTTGAATGCTATGATACTTTTCAACGTGTCCTATTGTGTTTCATATCGGTGTCAGGCTGGGGACACATTAAATCATTAAAACACCAGACCTAAAGCTGTTAAATTGCCCGTTAAGGAGCGTGTTCGTGCTCACCGGTATGCTGTGACAGCCATCCTTTGCGGTGGCCGATGTGATGAGGTGGCAGTGCTTGCTCATACGTATAAGGTTTGTCTCCTTTGCCCACTCGGACACGAGCTGCTCGATTCTGGAAAAGAAAAGAAGATAAAGAAAGACAGAAAGAAAGAAAGAAAGAGGAACAAATGTCAGATGGGAACAATCTTTGTTTAGAAGCTCGCTGGAAAAGTTAAATAATAACTAGATCTAGCGAGATGAGTTAAATCCCAAATATGCAATGATTTTTTCTACTTCAAAGGCTATACTTTTGGGAGATATCGTCTTAAATTATAACTCATTTTGGTGAGTGAATACAGTTTGATGGTTGACTATGATGATGATTTGTGGATGTTTACCTTGCAGCACACTGCGGTGACATGGAGGGCTCTGCTTCCAGAGGAGCCGGACCTGAATAAAGAACTCTGCAGAGGAAACAACATGAGACTTTTAAATGATGTTTAGTTGTAGTTCCCAGTTTAACCCAGCTGTTTATCCACCCTATGTTTATGCATTTTAATAAACTATAAGTTGTGTTTTGTCCACAATAAGACACCCAAAAAGGTGCTGATTTCTCTTTAACTAGTTCACATTACCTGCCTAGCAAACTGAATATATAAAGGAGTATATATACATGTTAAACTCAGAGGAATCAAACGTGAACAGGACAGACATGAAGCTGCCAGCTGCTGCCAGGTTAAACCATTAACGTTAGATCCTGAATAAACATGCTCTCAAACCGAACAGCTGAATAAACAGAGCACATAGATGAGTTAAGATGTCGAAATGTGTTCATATTAATGTATTAAAGGTTTAAATATAAGTATTACTGACCAGCAGCCTCACGCTCACTGTGCTGCTCAAGGACGCCGCCATCTTTGTTCAGTATCAAAATGCAGGGCGCGTAGATAGCTTACACTATATGCACAAATGAGTTGTTATTCCGTTATAGTTTTAATATTTAATTAATGAAATGATTATAACTCGTATTTAATTAGCAGATTTGTTGTTTTTCCGATAAGCTATGCGTGAACACAGGAACTGTTTATGCGACAGTCGGACATCTGTTTCCACCGGAAGACTGTTGAGCTGGACCAACCGGATGTAGAAAAAGTAAAATAGTTTAGAGAACAGCTAGCGTTCTATACTTTTATTTGAATAGTTATTTGTGGTGTTAAAGTATACATAATACAGATTAGTATCTTAATAATAACGCTTTTTTGTGTTTGTTCTGTGTGTCATCTCTAGTTTTTCCTTTTTGTATTACAGTCTAATCATTTCTATCACTTCTGTACAATAGTTTACCAGTCTACTATATAAATATATAAATATATATATATATATATATATATATATTTATATTTATATATATATATATATAAATATATATGACAAATAAATATATTATAAACAACCTCCAATATATATATCAAATAGTAACAAAACCTGAACAATATATATATATATAGTAGGGTATGGTAGAAACCTGTTATGGCTTGTATAAAAACACACCAAAAGACTTGCAAAAGTTAATATAAATATATGTTACCATACACTATTACATTAAAAAAGTGTAGAAGTATAGTTCATATGACAAATAAAGACTTTAAACAACCTCCAAAATGATCAAACAGTAACAAAACCTGAACATTTAAACTTTCATAAAGAGATTATTTAACACAGGGATGTTTTTGCTTTGTTTTCACTTTCTTGTGGAACAGGTGAACTTACTTTGAAAAGACTGGACCGGAAGTGTTGTTATTGTTCTGGAAGGAGCAGCAGAGGTGTCAAGAATCGTTCCCCAGCGGGTCAAAATTGAACAATAACTTGTATTTATTGACACAGGCTGTTTATTTGGGTCTTTAACTCGTTAGTTTGGGTAATTACACGCTCGGTGCACGCTGTTAAACGGTCAAACATGGCGTCGCCGCTGCAGATGACGGAGATGTACGACAACGCGCTGCTCGGGATCCTGCAGCACGTCGGGAACATCCAGGACTTCCTGCAGGTTTACTTCGGGTTCCTGTACCGAAAAACAGACTTCTATCGGCTGCTGTCGGCTCCCAACGACCGGCTGGGCTTCCCTCCAGGTGTGGCGGAGAAGATGGTGTTCAAGGTGGAGTTTATCTGCATGTTCAGGGCCCTGGCAGCTGATTTCACCAGTATATATATACATATGTATATATATATGTATATATATATATATATATATATATATATATATATATATATATATATATATACATATATATATATATATGTGTATATATATATATATATATATATATATATATATATACATATATATATATATGTGTATATATGTATATATATGTATATATGTATGTGTATATATATGTATGTGTATATGTATATATGTATATATATATATATATATATATATGTATATATATATATATGTATATACATATATACATATATGTATGTGTGTGTATATATATATGAATATGTATATATATGTATATATATCTATATATATATATATATATATATATATATATATATATGTATATATAAATACAGTTCAACATCATCTCTAGTTTTTCCTTTTTGTATTACAGTCTAATCATTTCTATCACTTCTGTACAATAGTTTACCAGTCTACTATATAAATATATATATATATATATTTATATATATATATATATATATATATATATATATATATATATAATATTTATATATATATATATATATATATATATATATATATATAAATATATTTATTTATATATATATATATATATAAATATATTTATATATATATATATATATATATATATATATATATATATATATATATATAGTAGGGTATGGTAGAAACCTGTTATGGCTTAAGATAAGATAAGATAATCCTTTATGGCTTGTATAAAAACACACCAAAAGACTTGCAAAAGTTAATATAAATATATGTTAACATACACTATCACATTAAAAAAGTGTAGAAGTATAGTTCATATGACAAATAAACTCTTTAAACAACCTCCAAAATGATCAAACAGTAACAAAACCTGAACATTTAAACTTGCATAAAGAGATTATTTAACACAGCGATGTTTTAGCTGGATTTCTCTCATAAACTGGCATCTTAGTGTGACTTAGTTGCATATGTTCATTTTGAGAGTTTGTATATTTTATTCAATTGTTAGAATTTGCTTTTCTGTTGTCTTCTTCAGCTGTTTAATCCTATTTCTTCACTACTTTATATATAAAATGCGATATTATCACAATACTTCAATCTTTTGAGGATTGCGATAACATATATTGCAATTTATTACCTTTTTTCTTAACTACAAATTAGTTAAGAATTACTAAAGACAAAGCTTTGTCTGTATTTTCTGTTTTTTTAAAGATTAATAAGTGTCCCAACTAAATTCCTGCCCTAATATTTAACTTTTTCTTCCCTCTTCAGACGTTCAAGCTGTTTGAGAAGCTCGCTGAGAACGACCGAGAGAGACAGCGGAGCGAACTGCAGAAGAGAGAAGAGAGTCGACGCATTCCTCCGGCGGTTCAGGAGCTGGAGATCGGCGCTGAGGTGACGGAGGAGCAAAGCACCGAGGAGGAGAAAAGCACCGAGGAGGAGAAGGAGAGCTCTCCTCCAGATGTTCCACCTCCTGCTTCATCAGAAGAAACCGTCAGCGCTCAGCCCGACGACAGCAGCAGTTCAGACCCGACGGCTCAGGGAGACACAGCAGCAGCATCCGGCACAACATCAGAAGTGTGAGTGACTTACAGCGATTGTTGTCCATCAGAGCTTCCTGTTTTTATCACACCGATGACCAGAACATCTGAGCTCAGACACAATGCTTCTTTCTCTTCCTCTAAACTCAGTAAACACTTAAAAAGACAGTGAATATCTTTATTAGCTCTTTCTAATCCTAAGCTGTGTTTCTCCAACATTTGAGTTTGATATATTGACATAACATCACTTAAAATTTGTCTCTGCACTTGGTTGGTTAGTGGTTCTCTGTTTTGAAGCCTGGAGTTTGGCGGTTTGAGTCGCCATCTTTGTTGTTTTTTTTGCAACCAGAACTGACACAAGAGGGTGGAGCCAAAAGTACAACCATATGCTAAATAAGATATTTTTTAGTAAGAAGTTACAGTTAACTTTCATGAAGTGAAAACACATTGTGAAAAGTTTAAAGTTGTAAGATGAAAACAGGGACAACTCCCAGACCGGACAACACCATGGTAGCGACCTGTCAATCAGTGTGTAGCCCCGCCCTAAAGCATCCCCTGCTTTATGGTCTGTTTGACTCTAAATGGAGCATCATTTACTAAATGAACATCATGCTGTATTGAAGAAGACTTGAAACTAGAGATTGAGACCATAAACTCATGTTTACAATGTTTACTGAGGGAATAAATCAAGAGAGAAGTAGAGTCATTTTCTCATAGACTTCTATACAACCAGAGGAGTCGCCCCCTGGTGGACACTAGAGAGAATGCAGCTTTAAGACACTTCATCCCGCCAAGGTTGCCCCCTGGTACTGAGGCCTGTAACGTTAGATCTGTTGTCGTACTTTCTAGGTGAACTGTATGAATGAATAAATGAATGAAACATGTCGATATGACAGTAATGAAGAGGGTTACAGAATCATAATGTTGGTTTTCCTAACTTTTTGTCTAATTATTTTTGTCCATGTTGTGTTTCAGGAGTCAGGAGAAGTTTCAGTCGGACCCCGACAGTTACAACGGAGCCGTGAGGGAAAACTACAGCTGGTCTCAGGACTACACCGACATGGAGATCCGCGTGTTCGTACCCAAGACCGTGGTCAAAGGCCGACAGGTAAAACCAAACATCCGTCCACATCCCGTCACCTGACGTACCGGTGAATACGTCACTGTGAGTTCATTCACATCGTGTTCCCGCTGGCTGTCCTCAGGTCAGAGTCAGTCTGCAGACCAACAGCATGCAGGTGTGTGTGAAGGAGGGAGCCGAGGAGAAGACACTGATGGAGGGGGAGTTCACCCACAAGATCAACACCGAGAACTCTCTGTGGAGTCTGGAGCCGGGGAGCTGCGTGGTCGTGAGTTCAAACACACAAACACACACTCATCTCTCTGTTGTCTGGCTTTTTATTTATTTTTTATTTACCGTCTTTGTCCTCTTTGACCTCCAGCTGTCGCTCAGTAAGGTCTCGGAGGTCTGGTGGAACGCGGTGCTGAAGGGAGAAAAGGAGATTGATATAAACCAAATAAACCGTGAGCGCTCCATGGCGACGGTGGACGAGGAGGAGCACGCCGTCCTGGACCGACTCTCCTTCGACTATCATCAGAAGCTGCAGGGGAAACCACAGAGCCACGAGACGGTGAGGACACATCTCAACACAACACATCGACAGTGGTGGAGAGTAACTAAGTACTTATACTCAAGTACTTTAGAGTTACTGTGAGGAACTTTTATCCGGTCCTGAACCAGTCTCAGTTTAGTCCTGATCCTCTATAGACCTCCATCAGTAAACAGACCATCAGAGAGAAGATCGTCTGTTTCTATAAAGTTATTCTTAAAGCTCGTCATCGGAGCCACCGGGTCGGATTCTGGTGAAATCATGCAGGTTCACCAGAAACACTACCACCTTTGTCCACAGGGGTCGCCAGAATCAACACAAAATAAAAGTTCCTTGTAGTAACTTTAACGAAACATCATGGTTTATTAGATGATTTATATTTTGTATAAAGAATCAGAATCTAGAGTTCTAACTAGAAACTAATATCATCAAATAAATGTAGGGAAGTTAAAAGTACAATATTTCCCTCTGAGATGTGGAGGACCAGGAGTATAAAGTTACATACAATGCATACAATGTTTGAGTAAATGTACTTGGTTACATTCCACCATTGTTAAATCAAAAGCACAAAGTCTTTTTCTTGATCTAGCTTCTTAATTTTGCTTTAAAAGTTCACCAGATTGATGCATTTAACTTTACATTTTACTTAACATTTTCTTCCTTTCATCTAATTATTTGATTAAATGAGCTCCACCTTTACCTGCTTCAGTGATAAACATGTTAAAATAAAACCTTGAAAATGCGACTCCTGAAATCGATGTGACGTGATCTGCTGGAGAGACGAGGTGTCACTCTGTTGGATTTATGTAAAACTAGAAAAAAAAACTGTGAACTTGTTCAGTTGTGTTTTAAAAATCATCTGTTTTTATGACTCCCTCTAGATGGCACTGTGGGTTTAATCAGCATTAACACATACATATACCGTCTCTCTCTCTCTCTCTCTCTCTCCACAGAAGGTGCACGACATGCTGAAGAAGGGCTGGGACGCCGAGGGCTCGCCGTTCAAAGGGCAGCAGTTCGACCCGTCCATGTTCGACATCCCGCCCAGCGCCGTTCAGTTCTGAGGGAACGGACGAAGAAAAAAAAAGAACTGAATCCTCGTTTGGTTAAACGGAGTCGCTCGTTGTGAGGTCGACATTTACCTGCTGCGATGATGTGTCGGACGTGAGAGCGTGAGGAACACAGACGAGGAGACGTCATTATATCAAATGATGATTTGATGTTTTGGCCGTTTGGAATCTGATAAATACGTGTACTTTGTTAACCGATTTGCTCTTTATTTAAAAAAAAACTCTTCAGTGCCTATTATGATGAATTCTGTTGTTATTTTTCTGTTTTGTTCACATACTTATTCCCCCAAACTGTTACAGCATTTAGTCGTCTCTCAGCAGCCAAGTTTCATCCAAATGTAGCACAAACATTTACACAAATCTTCCAGAAAATGTGCAAATAGATCCACTGCAGTTATGCAAATATTATGACTCAATTCATAGAGCTAGACATCTTTTTGTCTGCACCATCTTTGAGTTTTGTGGCCAGTTTTCACATTTCATCCAAGCCTCCAACAGTCGGACACAATGTGTAGAAAATGAAGGAAATGTAACGTTTCTGTGATGAAGGTTTTTTTTTTTATTTTATTTTTTTAATCTTTTCCACCAAAGCCATGTGTAGAAACCTTTTTTTTTTTTTTTTTGCAATACATCAAGTTTTTTTTCGGAATTTTCAGACTTTTCCACTCAGTTTTTTTATGCACATTTAAAAATGCTCATAAAAACATGTAGAAGGAAAAAGACTTCTTGTTCCTGGTTGAATCAGTCTCTTCCAACTGGAAAAATCAACCAGAATGTTTGCTGATTCAGACTCAGCAGATGGACAATAATAAAACATGGAAAAGAAAAAATCTTTAACTGGCTCAACCACCTCACATCCAAACTGAAATCTATTGTTTAATAAAAGATTTAAATATCAAACATAAAAGCTCGTTCTTGAACTTGAAAGTTAAAGTTCCTCCACTTAAGGCCTATTTACAATTTTTATCCAGGGACTTTAAACGCATCACGTATTCCTCATCAGCAGGTAGTTTCCTGAGTTGCTTCCAAGTGACCTCAGTAAAGTAGAAGTACCTCAAAACTCTGCTCAAGTACTTGGGTAAATGTACTTTGTTACCTAACTTATTTATCCACAATCCATTAATGAAGACTTTAATGGCTTTAATTATGTTAATTAATCAACTTCTCATTTCATTAATTGGCTATTAAGATAACTTAATGTAACTAATGCTTTATAAATGTTAATGAATTGGTAATTAATGCCTAATTAATCAGTAATAAGTTGGTCAAACATTTGAGCTGCCTCCTTATGAGTTAAAGGAAAAAGACAAAAGTTAGAGGCTGATAAACTGAAAGAAACAAGCCCAAAAAATATTCTTATTTATGGCTAATTAGTGATAAAGAACCACAATTATTTTTATTAACTATCAATAAGACAATAATTACAGCTTATGAACTAAATAAGATAATAAATCTCGTACATTCTGCAGTACTTCTCCTCTGTTCATCTCTCCCTTCGTTGATACATAAATCACTTCCCCGTCACTCTGGACTCTAACATTAGTCTTAAATGATAAATGTGTTTTCCTGTCTTCACTCAGCTCGAGATAAAAACTCTACTCGTGACGTCTTGATTCCAACGATACCTTCGTCACTGAATTCATTTATTTGTCATCCATCTCTCCACTCTCCACATGGAAACAGTGAGTTGATAATGTGCTGACGGGGTGATGGAGAAGGAAAGATTGAAAATAAAGAGTGGAGTCGGACACGAACGCCTCGTTTCTCCTCAGCTGGAGGCAAAATCATATAAAGATCACATATATTTGAGCATTTCATTTATCAGTCTGTCTGCAAGAAATTAAACTATTCATTTGTTTATTTAACAGGAACAGTGCACATTAAACAACATTTCAGTTTGCACCTAAATGTAAATGAGTTAGCTAGAGAGCTCTTTTCCATCAGTAGTATCAGTACAATACAACAGCAAACACTGTAGTACAACACAGTAAAGCACAGTACTTTACAATACACTAAAGTACATTAACACATTACAAAATTATCTAATGTATACTGTCCATTTTCTAAGACATATCCACTGATATCTACTCACTATTAGAAACTGAAACCTTTTTAAATAATCAATCATCATCAAAACTTATTTCCTTCCATAAATATAAGTAGTTTCTTCATCTAAATTGTAATCTCTCTCTGTGTGTTTTTTGCTCGGTCGTGACGAATCTGCAGAGAAATCCACCAAACTGATTGCTGCACTTTCATGAAGAGGGTCAATCTTCTGATCTAAAGCCACTTAAACAGAAGCACTTCAGCCATGGACGGGTTACTGGTTATTCTGGGCATACTGGGCACCAGAGCCAGAGCTTCTGTTTGAAGCTACTGCAAACAGTTCTTGTTTGGAAGTCACAAAGAGACGAGAAACTAAGACGGAGATGAAAGTATAACAAAGAGAACCAACAAAACAGTCAGACAAATGAAAGAAACAGCAACAGGCTCGTTGTTTATGAACCATGTCCTCCCTCAACCATCACCTAGTTCTCGTTGACTTCATTTACGTCTGGTTCTTGAAGCCCACGTCCCGTCGTCCTTGCCTACTTCCCTTTGTTGTCACCTACTTCCCTTTGTTGTCACCTACTTCCCTTTGTTGTCACCTACTTCCCTTTGTTGTCACCTACTTCCTTACTTGTAAGCCGTGTCCCGTCGTTGTCACCTAGATCCCCTTGACTTTTGCCTACTTCCCATCGTCGTTTCCCAGCTTCCGTTGTTGTAACATACTACCCGTCGCCACCTATGTCCCATCGTTGTCACCTTTCAGTCGTTGTCACCTACGTCCTGTCGTCTTTACTTACTTCCTGTTGTTGTCAACTACGTCTCGTCGCGGTCACCTAGCTCCCGTCGCCTTTGCCTACTTCCTGTCTTGGCACCTACTTCCCGCCATCGTCATCTACTTCTCCTTGTCGTCACCTATGTCTCGTCGTCGTTCCGTACTTCCTTGGCGTCCGCTAGTTACCTTTGTCGTCACCGACTTCACCTTGTTTTCACCTCCTTCCCAACAACGTCACCCATGTCTTGTCGTCGTCACCTACATCCCGTCTTCGTCGCCTTCTTCCTGTCGACGTCCCTTACTTCCCATTGTCCTCACCTACTTCCCGTCATCGACACCTAGATCCCATCAAGGTCACCTACTTCCCATCACCGTTGCCTACTTCCCGCTGGCGTCACCTACTTCCCATGGTTTTCACCTACATCACACCAACCTCACCTGTGTCTTGTCGTCGTCAGCTACTTCCCGTCGCTGTCACCTACGTCATGTCGTCAACATCTATCTCCTGTCGTCATTGGCTAGATCCAGTCGCCCATGTCCTTTTGTCGTCGCCTACGTTCAGTCCTGTTGTCATGGCCTACTTCCTGTCACCACGTACCTCTTATCATACAACTTACATCATGTTATCGACTCCTAAGGGAGAATCAGGTCCCTTTATTTGAAAAAAAACCTAAAAAAAAGGACAATTAGCTTAATTCCCAAAATACCAAACTATTCCTTTAAATGCTGCTGTGACTGGGCCATATAATCTAGTTTACATCTTAATCACAGAGTCAATATTTCAAAATAAAGTTGTATAATCAGCTATGTAATTGATTAGAAGAGCAGAGTGTTTGGTAGTTTGGGGGGGGCTACAGAAATGTGTTGCCCTGAGCCCCCTGACAGGTTAACCCGGCCCTGCATAAATGAAAACATGTTTCTGTTATTAATAAAGGAACATTAAAATGCATCGCAGTCCCCTGCACTTTATGAAGTGCATCACATCTCCTCTGCAGTTTTTCATTCCCTTCCTCATAAAATCCTATAAATAGATTAAATCAGCTCCAGTAAGTTACAAGTGAAGTCATTTCATTATGGTCTGCAGGCTTCTCCTCATTACCTGATCTATAATAATATGGAATCAAAGGCTGTGTGTGTGTGTGTGTGTGTGTGTGTGTGTGTGTGTGTGTGTGTGTGTGTGTGTGTGTGTGTGTGTGTGTGTGTGTGTGTGTGTGTGTGTGAGATGCAGATGTAGGATGTAGGATGTAGGATGTTGACCTAAGTGTTCCAATTATTAGTCGATTCAACAACTGTTTTCGATGATTTATTAAATGTTTTACAACACTTACTGTGAAAAACCAAATGTTCCAGTTCCAGCTTATTAATTGTTGCTTTTTCAGCAGATTGAAAATAGGTTAAATAAGACTTTAAATGAAGTCATTCATTTTTCTTTATTTCTTTTCCTCCATGAGGAACACGTCATGTGGTGAGCTCACATTACAGAGAGAGAGTGTGTGTGTGTGTGTGTGTGTGTGTGTGTGTGTGTGTGTGTGTGTGTGTGTGTGTGTGTGTGTGTGTGTGTGTGTGTGTGTGTGTCGGGCTGCAGCTGAACCACTTGGGTTGTGTTTTTTTTGCGGTGGGTGGAGACTAGAGAGCACCGAGGTCCTCCCCGTCCTCCCCATCCTCCCGTCCTCCCGCAGCGACGCACCCCGTGTGCAATTCGGACTCGGCACCGCGCACCCGTCCCGAGGAGGAGGTGGAGAGGCATCATGGCTACGACTACATGCACGCGTTTCACGGATGAATACCAGCTGTACGAGGAGCTGGGCAAGTAAGACTCTGTGTTTTTCCTGCATGCAAAGTCCAGAGGGATGGATGGATGGATGGATGGATGGATGGAGCATCTGCACATCTGCGGTGATGGATGCAGCTCCATCCTCTTCCAAACTAAACGCACGCCGGTCCTCTCTCCTGCATGATAAAACCTCTATGCATTGCTTTTATTCATGTTTATTTACACTATAATACTTCTTTTTAATGCAGTTAGATTTGTGCATGATTTGTGGCTGCATGCACACTTCTGGGAACCCCCCCCCATCCTCCCTCATCCTCCACTTTCTGCCCCAAAGGCTAATTAGGGACAAACAGGCCTAATATGAGTGAATAGCTGATGTGTCGGCATTAAGCTCCCTCATCATCAGCTGGCTTTAATCACAGTGGCACTCAGCTCAGTGGGGGAGTCACAGAATAATGCTGCTGCTGCTGCTGCTTGATCTGCTGCTTATCTAATGAGGTGTGTCTGGTGATAAAGCAGGAAGAAGTAGAGAGATTTATTGGACGTGCATGCAGACAAATGGAGAGAGACTGAATGGATGGAGTGATGCAGAGTGGACTGAGTGTCTCTGTCAGGTTGTGCGTGGGAAGAGAGGATCTCTCTCTCAGGAACATTTATTCAGCAGTTCAGCGACGTTTCAGCTCCGATGTTGATGCTTCATTTTGAGGTCTTTAGTGGAGGCTGGGATCTCCAGGCCTTCTGTGTGTGTGTGTGTGTGTGTGTGTGTGTGTGTGTGTGTGTGTGTGTGTGTGGGATGTGATAAGTTAAAGACAATAGCGGATGTTGGAGTAAAGCAGCAGCTGCCCTCACTGATAACAGAGACTCATTGCTGTTCTGCTGGTGCTGTCAGTGTTTAGTGTGTGTGTGTGTGTGTGTGTGTGTGTGTGTGTGTGTGTGTGTGTGTGTGTGTGTGTGTGTGTGGGTGTGTGTGTGAGAGATGCAGATGTAGGATGTTGACCTAAGTGTTCCAATTATTAGTCGATTCAACAACTGTTTTCGATGATTTATTAAATGTTTTACAACACTTACTGTGAAAAACCAAATGTTCCAGTTCCAGCTTATTAATTGTTGCTTTTTCAGCAGATTGAAAATAGGTTAAATAAGACTTTAAATGAAGTCATTAATTATTACAAAGACTGGTCTACCAATTAAGCGTAACACTACCACTATAAACCTGCAAAAAAATGTTTTCTTTTGGGTCCAATTAGCGGCAGCAGAAACAACTTCTTAATCACGTTAGTTGCTTGTTGTGGCGTCGTTTTCAGAGAACAAGCTGTAAAAAGACAATTTTGCTCTACTTGCTCTGCAACAAACAGCCGACAGACTCATTTAAAGACCAGCTGGTGAACATTGTGGAGCATTTAGCAGCTAAAGAGACAGATATTTACCTCAGGAGGTGGTGGAGACCAAAAACGGAGCTAAAAAAAGAGAGAAAATATTGGACTTGATTTCATCATTTGGACACAAACCACAGACTGTCCATAAGAAGTGGACGTAACTGTCGTGACGTCACCCATTGGTTTGTGAAGTGCAGTTTGGAAGCCTCCAGTTTGGTATTTTAGTCTACGCCATATCTTTTTTTTTTGCAACCAGAAGAGTCACAAGAGGGTGGAACTAAAGACAACTGATTAAATTTAATAAAACATTTTTAAGTCAACAAAATGTTACAGTTAACTTTCATGAGGTGAAAACACAATGAGAAACGGTTAAAGTTAAAGTTCAAGGATTGGATTTGTTTCTACTCTGATCCTCCTGACTCCAACCTGTCCTTCAGGTAACCGTCATGTCGAAGCCTTTCCTACCACACCAGGCTTCCTCATCATGTAAATGCATGTTGGAGTGCTGGTGAAGAGAGGAGTGTGAGTGTGTGTTTCGTTGCGTAACAATACAGAGGTGAGATAAAATTAGCTCACAGAAATGACAGAGGTGGTTATTTCTGTTTGTCTCTGTTGGGTTTGATGAGCAAACGTGGCCCCAAGAAAAATAAAAGGTACAGTAGTTCTCCTGGAAACGCTGCTTTTTATTCTTCTAGTTCTTGTTGTTTAATGAAGCTCACATCGCTGAGATTATTATAATTAGTGGGTATTGTATGGTATTGAAGATGTTTCATCAGGAGTCTCTGTGTTTGTGTCAGGAGACAACCTCCAGTTCTGAAAAGTGAAGCCAATGCTTCATGTCTCAAAGCTGCATTCTCTCTGCTGTCCACCAGGGGGCGACTCCTCTGGTTGTATAGAAGTCTATGAGAAAATGACTCTACTTCTCTCTTGATTTATTCCCTCAGTAAACATTGTAAACATGAGTTTATGGTCTCAATCTCTAGTTTCAAGTCTTCTTCAATACAGCATGATGTTCATTTAGTAAATGATGCTCCATTTAGAGTCAAACAGACCATAAAGCAGGGGATGCTTTAGGGCGGGGCTACACACTGATTGACAGGTCGACACCAGAGACGTATCCTCCTCAGTCCATATATGGTCACTTCCTGTTTATTTGCTGCAAAAAGCCAAGATGGTGACGGCAAAATCGCAGAAATCGATGCTTCAAAACATCAGCTCAGAAATAGTAGAGACTGAGAAAACAGAAACATTGTGTTGTTTCGAATGCGTCATTTATTTCATTAGTTTATGGCCTTTACTGTCCAACTGATGGATTTAAAGATCCATCCATCACAGATTGCTGAATTACAATTGAAGATTCAGATCATTAATACAAAATATAAATCAACTAATAAATAATAAATAATAAAATGAGCTCCACCTTTACCAGCTGCAACATTAAAGTGATGAACATACAATATTTAAATCTCAAATGGGACATTCTGCAGAAAGAGTACTTTTAAATAAGTATATTTTGATGATCTGAGAACTTCTTCCCCGGCCTCGTGCACATCGTGCACATCGTGCATGCAGATCATGGAGGTTCTGAGAGCAGAGAGCCGATCCGATGCTGACTTGGCTCTTATGTCATCTGATCTGTGGCCTTTTCCTGTCCCCTTGTCTTTGTTTCCCAGGGGAGCCTTTTCAGTGGTGCGTCGCTGTGTCAAACTCTGCACGGGCCAAGAGTACGCCGCCAAAATCATCAACACCAAAAAGCTCTCGGCCAGAGGTGAGAGGAAGACGGTAACATGTGACACACATAAGTGTTTGTGTGAGGAAGCAGTGATGCATCATGGGGGTTTTCATGTGTCTATGTGTCCCAGATCTGAACACTCACATTAGCATATTTTAGCGAGTGTTTGATTCCACGTCTGTTCCTCCTCTGAGAGGGGAAATGATCATGAAGGATGAGGGAAATCTACTCTTTTTTAGAGTAAATTATTATTTATGAGGACAGAAAAACTACGAGTTTGAGTTCAGATTTTCTGCTTCAGATTTTTGAGACAGAAAACACAGACGGTGTCTCCTTTAAAGGTCTATTCGTGGCGTTTTAGACGTTATGTCATTCTGTGTTTTTGTTTATTTTTATCCCGAATATAATACGCTTCAAATACTGTAAAAAACGTCTGAAAATAGCAACAATGATTTGATAAAAGAAGAGAAATCAGATCACAGGAGGGACGATGGCGGCATCAGTCTCACACCACCTTCAGGAACCAGCTTGTCTCCTCTCCACCTGTTTCCTCTTCTTCTCTCCTACGTCTCCTTGCTTCAGCTCCTGTTTAACAGTTTCCCCTCTCCGATTCCTTCCTATAGCCTCCTCTTCTTTCCTGCTCTCCTTTCCTCTCCTCTCTCCTCCTCTCCTCTCTTCTACATTTCTCTCGTTTCCTCTCCTCCTCTCCTCCAGAGTCTCCTTGGCCCATCTCATCTGTATTCCAGGTTTCCTCTACCCTCTTCTCCTTTCTCATCTCTTTTTCTTATTTCTTCTCTTCTCCTCATTACCTTTCATATGGTCTACTCTCCTCTCCCTGTTCCCTTTCCTCTATGTCCCACTGTTTTCCTCCTCTCATTTCCTCTCCTCAGTTCTCCTCTCCTCTTGTTTACTTTCCTTCTTTGTTTCCCCTTTTTCCTTTCCTCTCATCCTTGTTTCTTCTCCTCTTGTTTACTGTCTTTGTCTCCTTATCTCTTTTTATTCCTGTCATTTCTTATCTTACCTCCTTGTTTCCTTCCCTTTCTTGTAACCTCACCTTGTTTCCTCACCTCTCCTCTCGTTTCCTCTCGTTTCCTCTCGTTTCCTCTCGTTTCCTCTCGTTTCCTCTTTTATTACCTCCTCACCTCTACTCTTGTTTCCTTTTCTCCTTTGTTTCCCCTCTTTCGGCTCCCATACTCTCCACTTTTCCTCTCCTCCTCATGTTTCCTGTCTTTGTGCCCGTATCTCCTGTAGCTCCTGTGAATCCTCTCCTCTCTTCTAGTCTCCTCTCAACATCTCAACTCCTCTCCTCTTCTTCTCCCCTTGAAATGTTTACTCTCCTCCTCCTCTCTCTTTTCCCCTAGTTTCCTCTCCTTCCTCGTATCTCCCTCTTATTTCCTCCTCTTTCCTCCTCATCTTTCCGTTCCTCTCCTCTTCTGTCCTTCCTCCTCTTCCTCCTCTCCCATTTCTCCTCTATCTGGAAGGAGAGGTTAAATAGCCATCTGGGAGAGAAGTAGCCCTCGGGCTGATCTCATAGTGTGTGTGTGTGTCCTTGTGTGTGTCATGTCTCCTTGTCCATCACCTTGAGAAAAGTTATCGCTTTAAACTAAAAAGAGTTTTTCATTATGACACATTTGATCTCATTGACACATTTATAAATAATAAAACGTCTACTATCTAAAACTTTATCCTCTTCCTCTTGGTTTGTGTGAATCTGAGACGTTGTTGTTAATCTTCATGTTGCAGATCATCAGAAACTGGAGAGAGAAGCCAGAATCTGCAGACTGCTGAAGCACTCCAACATCGGTGAGACTCTTCTTCTCTCTTTAGTCACGAGGTTATGGAAATTTAACATCGCACATTTCATCACACGTCAACTCAAAGTGATTTACATTCAAAGACAGAATATCAGAATACTGTGAAGACAACAATCTGACCACACATCAATAAAAATATGAAAAGAAAACATGAACACAATCGGCCGATGAGAACAGGAAAGATTTCAGTTTGCTTTTGAACTTGGCTCTTTTTAGGAACTTTTTAGGATCTTTAGGAACGCTTGTCAAAGGTCTCATACAATATGTCATAATATGATTTTCACATAATTGTTTAGTCAATTGACAGATAATCTAACTGGCAACCATTAATAACATAAAACATTTAAATAGGAGTAAAATAAATGAGAGGATAAACCAAAATAGAATGAAACAGATACAAAAATTTTAATAACGATTACAGTTCAGTGCAATACATTAATTAATAAGTTGTCCCAAATTTAATTAAATAGAAAAATAGCTTTTTGTAGCTTGTAATTGTGAGGATGTGATGTTTCTGTAAGTCATACATGACAAATAATAGCATTTGTTGTCTTAATAAAACAACAAACGCCATTTTATTTTGTACAAATGAAATGAGCAGTGAAAACAGTTCAAATGTGAACTAATCCACTTAAATCTACTTGTTGTAGGATCATTTTATTGGTGATTTCAGACCATCTTTGTCCTCTAAATCTTAATAAATAAAGTGTGTACGTTATTACAGTAAATTCTAGATGAAGATGAAAAGGAAAAACAGAACATTTTGACGCCTCTATCTTCCTCTTTGCCCTCCTGCAGTTCGTCTCCATGATAGTATCTCAGAGGAAGGCTTCCACTACCTCCTCTTTGACCTGTGAGTTGTTTTCTCGTTCCTTCCCTCCTTCCCTCTCTTCTTTCTCTACCATACTGTGCTGCTCCCCTTCCTTCATCCTCCTCCTCCCTCACCTCCCCTGGGCCTTCATTACCCCTCTCTCTTTCTTCAATCCTTGCTGCATCTATCTCCTTCTTCATATCCGCATTCCTTCTTCTTCTTCTCTTCCTCATCCCCTCCTCGCTTCCTAGGCAGTTCCCCCCGTTACATAACAGTCCTCCCCTCCTCCCCTCCTCCCCTCCTCCCCTCCTCCCCTACCTCCATCCTTGCGGCTTCCACACACACACGGATGCAACACTCCCCCGCACTGGAGCCAGTCTCCATGGCAACCCAGTCAGAGTGAATCCTGCAGCCGGGGTTTCCCCTAATGAGGACATCCCCCTCCTATCTCTATGTGTATGTGTGTGTGTGTGTGTGTGTGTGTGTGTGTGTGTGTGTGTGTGTGTGTGTGTGTGTGTGTGTGTGTGTGTGTGTGTGTGTGAAAGAATGTATATATATAATCTTTTTTTTTTAACCTCCATCTTCACGTTTTCTCAGGGTGACAGGAGGAGAGCTGTTTGAGGACATCGTGGCAAGAGAGTACTACAGTGAAGCAGACGCCAGGTAAACACCTTCTTCTTCTTCTTCTTCTTCTTCTTCTTCTTCTTCTTCTTCTTCTTCTTCTTCTTCTTCTTCTTCTTCTTCTTCTTCTTCTTCTTCTTCTTCTTCCCCTCCATGTATCAGTCCTCCAGCAGCCCTCAGAGTTTCGGCTCCTCTCATTAGACAATTTTAGACACATACAGGGCTTTTTTTTTTTTAATGGATAAAACCTCTGCGCTTGTTTTCTGTGAACTGAATTACCAATCGAGGTCGAGGTTGTTTATTCGTATCCCCCCCCACAGAGTCAGAATTTACAGACAGATGGAAACGTACACATGCACAAAACGCAACACACGCCCACGCTGTAGCCGAACCCGCCCCTCAGCCGGAGGTAGACTTAAATCAATTTGACGGAGGAGGCGGTTTGTGGAGGCGAGAGAGAGAAGAAACGACGGGGACCGAAATATTAAAGGGAGGGAAAGAGATGCAGCAAAAAGAAGAATACTGATTTATTTCAGGATGTTTTTGATCCTTTTTAAATATCTTTATTTCCCTTATTTGGCCTTTTTTTAATCACCCTCTTATTATCGTAATCAAGGCTTTTATATTCTCTAATTCTATCAGCATGAAGACATTGGAGCATAAGTTATTCATCAGTTGTCAAGCACATGATAGCATGAGACTTCAAGAGGAAGCACATTTTGTTTTGTGAGTCAGCACACTGTGAATAGTGAACGCAAAATCGAATGCATCTCATGCAGAATAATACAATAAATTACAGGTATTCACTTGATGGATTCATTTACAAAAACAGATATCTCTGTAGGTCGGTTTATTCATTTTAAGAATAGCTTTTATCTGTTTTTGCAAATTAACCCTTTGTAAAAAACACCTAAATAGCACTATTTGTTCTATTTTAATGACTCAAATCATAATTTGCTACACAAGAAAAAGTCTTGTATATAATGTATAATGAAAAAATTAGATTTAGATATACATAAGAAGTGTGTAAAAGCAATAGTATTATTGCCAAAAGTGCAGAGGCGGTAGGCCAGGGTTTTTTTAAGCCGCTTGCTAGCTGCTAATTGTAGCTAGGTGTCTCACTGTCTCAATGTTCCTCTGCTTTAACTTTGTCCACTTGCATCGGCTTTGAATGTTATCCGCCGATTTAATGGCTGATATCAGCAGTGATCAGCCTCATGTGGGTTAAAAAGGCTTGCTACACCTAAAGGAATTCCAGAAAGCCGTTATCATTTATTCACATGGCTGAACATCAATTCCGACCTCTAGTGACCGTAATTATTCAGATGGGAGCATTAAAAAGGTATTGATAACAAGCATTACATTGGCTGATAACACTCTAATTTGTTGTGGTGGCAGTTAAACAAACCTCCAACACTTTAATCGAGCAACAAATCATCGTTTCATTGCGTCATTCATCAAACCAGCTATAAACACACAGTAACATTAAAATATTTATTTTTTACATATCATCCTGTCTTAACCCTTTTTATATGAACAGTTTATTAAACTTTGAAATAGTTTCATTCTTATCTGTCCGATAGAACTCAAGCAGTAGTTTCTTGTGGTGTCCCACAAGGCTCTATTATTGGTCCTCTTCAATTTACTACAGAAGTATTATTATCCTTGCCTTTTCACATTGTATATACATTTAAATGCAGATGATATCATTTTATACACCATGACTCTTCTCTTAATGTTGTTGTTGATCATTTACAGTATACTTGTACATATGCTTATGTTAAAATGCCAACAAAACAAGGTTTTCGCTATTTCTAAGGTCACGGATGTGTATCTTGCCGTCTGCAATCGATTTAGTATGCGTACATCTTGCATGTGTCACTTTACCATAGTGAATGCACTACTACAGCAGATACTCATGATCTGTTAGAAGAAGTGATTTTAAGGATGAACACTCTAATGAACTTGCATGTTATCAATCAAGCTGTAAAAATGCTATTTTGGAAAGGATTTAGTTATTCATTTAAGTAAAGAAAAGCAATTTGAGACAAAAAATTAAACAAAATTGATGTTTGGTGAATTCTATTGAGGCAGGATTTGCTACACTGGCACCAGGACGGCTGTTTGTACTCACACCAGTGGTTCCATATTAATTTTCCAGTTTGAATATAGGGCACATATGCAACACAAAAGAGCCCTGTTAACTGTCTCAATGTATTCAATATCTATGTTTCTTCCTCTGTATTCTTTAGCTCTACCTTTCCTATTTTTTTTGTTTCTCCCGTCTCATCTGCCTTCATTCTCCCTGGTTTCTTTGCATAAATTATGTGTGTGTGTGTGTGTGTGTGTGTGTGTGTGTGTGTGTGTGTGTGTGTGTGTGTGTGTGTGTGTGTGTGTGTGTGTGTGTGTGTGTGTGTGTGTGTGTGTGTGTGTGTGTGTGTCGCTCAATGTGTTTGTGTGTGGGTGTGTGATTAGCATGGCTTGATTACTGTCCAACAGTATCTCACTGACAGTTTCCTCTCTGTACTCCATCTGCACACAGAATCTCTCCATCCTTTCCCTCCTTTCTCCACCCTGTTGAGGAGTAGACTCACCCAAATGACAAAAAAACATATTTTCTCATATTCCAGCCATGTGGAGAGTTCTGGGTTTTTGCGTCCAGGTTTTAAGATACGTGTCTCTCAGATATCTGCTTCAGTCCCAATAATATGGAGTATAAATGGCAGCATTTCTTAATATTAACAGCAAGGTGTCTTTCCACATTAATGTCACCATTATTCTGGTTAATCCCCAGAGACTATTCATTCAGTGTAAAGCAGTTCCAATGTAAACTGTTGGTGAGGTAGAAGTTTATAGCCATGCTAGCAGCACAGCTTTGGGGATTGAATGCCAGTTTGTACAGACAAAATATCTTAAAGTCTATGAAATCAACTGACATGACAGTTTTTACAAAAACTCGTGTTCCCCAGAGGATGAATCCCCCTGACTTCTGCTCGAGCATCACTGTGAGGTTTACGTTTTTGGTTTGGATAGAAATGTCTCACCAACTATTTAATGGATTGGCCATGAAATGCAGTTTATCATTCAGGTTCTCCTTAGGATGAATTGTTGGTGATCCTCTGACTTTTCATCCAGCGCCAACATCAAGACAACATTTTAATTAGTCAAAAATTACAATTACAAAACTGACATTCCCATCAGCCTCAGCTGTATTTTGTGTTTAGTGGTAGAGACCTGTCAATCAGTGTGTAGCCCCGCCCTAAAGCATCCCCTGCTTTATGGTCTGTTTGACTCTAAATGGAGCATCATTTACTAAATGAACATCATGCTGTATTGAAGAAGACTTGAAACTAGAGATTGAGACCATAAACTCATGTTTACAATGTTTACTGAGGGAATAAATCAAGAGAGAAGTAGAGTCATTTTCTCATAGACTTCTATACAACCAGAGGAGTCGCCCCCTGATGACCTCCATTGTTTTGGGATGGCGGCAGGAAATTCAGAGACAAATATCTCAAAACCTGGAAAAATAAAAACCACACTATCTACATAGAAAGTTACAGATATTGTCATTTTGGTGATCCGACCATCTAATCTCTTGTTCCTCTTGTCAGATGTTCCCTTATCGATGTATTACCGTCTTCTATGCTTCCTTTCCTTCCTGTGTTCCCTTCCCTTTTATCTGCTCCCTCACCCTGTCGTTTTGTCTCCACAGTCACTGTATCCATCAGATTCTAGACAGTGTGTCTTACACCCACCAACATGAAATAGTGCACAGGGACCTCAAGGTGTGTGTGTGTGTATGTGTGTGTGTGTCTCATTGTTTTGCATTGCCCTGCACCCTCACGTCAAAGGGTACATGCTTGTTGTTTAACTGTTTTTAATTTCCTGCCTGTGATTTTAAAAAAAATGCCTGTGCTTGCTGTCTGTCAGTCTGACTCTTTGTGTTTTTTTTTTGGCTTTTGGGACTCTTGTTGCACTATTTTAGAACGTCTGAAGTAGAAGTGTGATTTCCTGTGGGCCTCAGCAGACAGAGCAGAGAGAGAGAGAGAGAGAGAGTGGGCATGAAAAAGAGAGAGAGAGCAGAGTTCAGTGGAGTAGCAGCAGCGTCTACTTCAGATGCTCGGAAACCTGCAAGCTTTTTTTCGGCAGAAGCAGTGCTCCTGAATAAATTACACAGGAATGGAAAATATAAAGTGCAGGTTAGACACAGCAGCGTCTCCCACATGGAGCTGCAGCTCACTCCCACACACTGCCTGACTAATCTAGAAAAACAGAAAATAGAAAAACTGCACACCTTCTTTCTGCGTTAGCTCCCAGACAGGTTCCCTCTTAACACTTCCTTTATTATTATTGTGTGTTTGGTGTGAGCGTGCAGAGCGAGAACACTCATGCATGGACTTGACAGTTGAGGGGGGGTGAATGTGCATCAGACTAACCTGCTCCCCCCTCCCCCCCCCACCCCCTCACCCCCTGCTGTTTGCGTGCAGTCATTGCATCCAGCAGATCCTGGAGGCCGTGCTCCACTGCCATCAGATGGGGGTGGTACACAGAGACCTCAAGGTGAGTCACCTGCAGTGTGAGTGTGTGTCTATGTGTGTGTGTGTGTGTGTGTGTGTGTGTGTGTGTGTGTGTGTGTGTGTGTGTGTGTGTGTGTGTGTGTGTTGGGAGGGATGTGTACCACATTGTGAAGGCTGGTAAGTGCTGTATTTAAACCTAGCATGTCCATGCACGTCTGTGCGTCTGATCTATCGATACATGCATGAGTTTGTGCCTTCTTGTTTGTGTTTAAACTAATGTCTGTGCATGCATTTACGGGTTTTTTAACTGAATGTTTGTGAAAGAGCAATTTAACAGCAGCTGGAAATCTTGTTTTTTTTTGTGGTTTAAGCTGCCATCTTGCTGCAGTGATGTAGAAGTGTACATAAGGGTGTGTCGGTACGCCGTGACATCACTGTTGGGTGTGGTTACAGGTGCAACAGACTCGAAACTTTCAGCCTGGTGTTAAGTTACTCTGGAAGTTCATTGAATTAAAAGAGTGATAAGGTTCTCCTAATTACATAAAATCTTAATAAATATAAATATAAAGTAAGGTTTTGCTAGATAAACAAATGATCCAACAAGTAGGATTTTTGACTGACTTTTTAAAGAACATACAAGCTGTGTTTGAACAAAATGAAATTGGATTTATATAATTGATTTATATAAATGCCAAATCAAAGGATGTCACTTTATTATATTATATATAAACTTATTATATGAACAATTAATGAATAGTTTAATAACATAATATAATTTAGTTGTTGATTTAAAGACATTTTGATTACTAGAACGCCTTCCATGAAGTATCTTTAAGGTAAAAACAGTTAATGAATGGTTGATAACACAACAAAAACAATAACAGCAAATTGAAATCAATCAATTTATAGTGTGTTATCATTTTATTAATATATTAATATTTTTGCTGATATAAAATTGGTTATTCTTAAAAGTATTAATTAACTTAAACATAGTAGGACATTATGAACATGTTCAAAAGTGATGCCCTTCAATTATTATTATTAAGAATAAGAATAATTAATTTGAATTAAATGTATATTTAAGAAAAATTCAAGACCTCTATCAAGAAATCATAAATAATTCTAAACCTACCTAAATATTTGTACATATGGGTTTATAATCTTACCTCCTAATCTTACCAATATATACAGTATTTACTGTGGCTTGTTACAATTTGTTCTTGTAGCTGCTTTACAGTGTGCTATAATATGTTAGAAACCATGTATTAATTGCTATTAAACTGTCTATAAAGTAGAATGACATGGTCATAAAACATTTTTTTATTCAAAACGACACTGATATTTTCAGCGTGTAATGTTTGTATTACTTATATGAATTTTCATGAAACATACAGCCTCGGCTCACACAATATTATTGTTTTTTGACTCTGACGTTGTTCTACAGAAGTGAATTAAAGGTTTCCCTCTCAGAGGAGGACGTATATAAAAAGGTGGAGAGGTTGATGTGATGATTTCACTCGTGGAGGTTCATAAAGTTACTGCAAAGGAAAAGACACTGAGATGTTGTCGTTGTTTTCTCGTTAGTTGTTTATGAAACAAGGCTGAAAGATAAAAGTCAGTTATCTATTGTTCTGTAAAGCCAGCAGGAAGATGAATCTCTAATATCTCCAGGATCGATATTTGGTCCCCAGGAAATGTCATGTTCTGTATGTTAGCATATTTATAAAGGACACAACAAAAAAAGGATATTTTATTCCCCAATAAGATATATTTTTCATCTCTTTGTGCTGTTTGCAACGACTCACACCGTTTATTCTTCACATTAATCTCTCTAGACTAAATGTTTATTGTAATAAAGTTTATTTAATGGCGAGATTAGAGCTGCAATGATGAATTAAGTAACCAATTAGTGGATTCTGCATCTGTTCTGATTGTCTATTAATTCTTAAGTAATTTAAAGGGAGGCAAATTTATTTATATACAACAGTTTATACACAAAGGGTTTTCAAATTAATTTACTTGAAACATATATACATATGAAAAGATGATAAACAATATCCTACAAGTCAAAAATGTAGAAGTGAAGTTGTAGAAAACCAGGCTATACTGATATTTAACAACCCATAATAATAATAATAATAATAATAAGGAAAATAATAATTATAATAATAACAAAAACAATAATAATCTACTGTATCTACTTTAAAATATTTTCAACAATTCTTCCTACAATAAAAAAATAACACAACAACAAACACTATAAAATAAATAAATAATAAAACTGACGCTAGCCGCTCTCAACTTTAGCATGCTATCATGCTCACAATGAGTGCAATGCTAGCTGTATCCCCTGTTTCTAGTCTTTATGCTAAGCTAAGCTAATAGCATGCTAGCTGTAGCTTTATATTTACCGCACACCATGAGTATGGTATCAATTTTCTCGTCTTACTCTCAGCAAGAAAGTCAACATATTATTAAACTCATCCTTCAAATCCTGAGTCTTTTCTTCCTGGATTTACATCTTCAGTTGATTACGTGATTTTTTATTTCATAAATAGGTTCCGCCTCCTGTTGAGAAGTCAAGCGTCCTCTAATTGAGTTTCTAAATCAGCCAGCAGAGGGTGACATGATGTCTGTCCTGTAGCTGGAGAGCAACATCCAGCTGTTTTCTGTGGCCTTCAGCATCAGCACTAACTGGTTATAAAACAAGGAGCTGTTTCTCTCTGTGTTTGTCGTGGACTCGTTGGATGTTTGTCAGATTTCTGTTACATCAGCGTCAGAGCAGGAAAGACACGACTGCTGGTTTTCCTCAAGTAAACAAGTGGATGTCCCATCTGCTCGTCTCAGGCCTCTGAGTGTGTGTCTTTGTCTTTGTTTGAGTGTTTGTGTGTGTTTTAGAATATAGTGTTGCCTTGAATGTGTGTGCGCCGCATTCAAAGCTGTTCTTAGTCCTCCAATCTGGGTTTAACTGGTTTCCTTCCAGTGGTCTGTCACACTTTCTTTGCTGTTTATCCCTTAAATTAATTTAAAGTTTAAATCAGAAATCTGAGTGGCCCCCCTTTGGTGTTGCCCCGAACAAAGTCAGAAGTTTATAGGTAGTTGACTTATCAGCATTATGGATTGATTACTGAACAGGCCTAACCGGTACAGTCCTAGTTCTCCTCAAAGAGAACATCTGTAATAAGTGTCAAATTATCTTTCTTGTTGGAAATTCAGTCAAACGACCTCAAAGAGATTAAAGATCCACTAGGAAATGTAAAACAACCACAAATACATTTAAAATGACCAAAAAGTAATGCAAAAAGACTTCAAAGATCGGCAAAATTATCACAAAGAGACTCAAAACTACTACAAAGAGACCTAAAATGACTGAAAAGACACACAAAACAATTACATAGAGGCCTAAAATTACCACAATGAGACTCAAAACAACTACAAAGAGACACAAAATTACCACAAGGAATTACAAAAAAACTGCTATTTATTGATATTACTTCATAGTAGAATTTATAGTTGTTTGTACCCACAATATGAAAACATAGAAAAACAAAGGAGGTGTTTTGCCTTATTGAAAGTTGTTCTGAGATGATGTGTTGAGGAAATGAAACTTGTAAAAGTCACTGACGTCGTTGTGTTTGGTGTTTGTGTCGTTGAACACTCAGCCAGAGAACCTGCTGCTGGCCAGCAAGTGTAAGAACGCAGCGGTGAAGCTGGCCGACTTCGGTCTGGCTATCGAGGTCCAAGGAGACCAGCAGGCTTGGTTCGGTACGTTACACACACACACACACACACACACACACACACACACACACACACACACACACACACGTGCAGTTTACACACAAGGATTTAGTAATTTGGTTAAGTTTGATTCTAAATGGAGACAGACCAAAAGCAGCTTCTTGTTTCCATCTGACAGTTTTGCTGTTTGAAATAATTGAAGTCACTTCCAGATAAAATAAATCCAACTAGCTACCTAGCAAATGTTAATTCAAAAGCTAACTAGCTACCTAGCTATGTTAGTAGTAAATGTACAATATTCACCTCTGAGATGTAGTGGAGTAAAAAGTGAAATACTTACCCTAGTAGCATAGAATTGAAATACTCAAAATACTAGTACCTCAAAATTGTATGTAAGCACAAAACTGAAGTAAATGTACTCTGTTTTTTCCTCCAAATCTTACCAAAAACCTTTTTCCCACAAAAGCTTGTTTGTGTCAAACATTATAATGAAACTAATCTAATGCCTTTTGTTTCTTAATTTAACTTGAATTAATTGTAGACTAACAAGTACTTGTATCCAGAGAATCTCAAATTAGCCCATTATTTTTCTATTAAATAAAATCTGCAGTAACATGTGGCAGTCTGTCTCCATCCTCCTCTTCCTCCTCTCTGTGATGAAGGTCTCTACTGCCTGACAGCTCTGATGTGCAGCAAAACTTCCAAAATATTTGGACACAAAATAACCACAAAGAGACGCAAAACAACTACAGAGACTCATAATGACCAAAAAGAGATGCAAAGTAACTACAAAAAGACGCAAAATTACCAAAAAGAGAAGCAAGAATGATTACAAAGGGTGGTAAATTTACCACAAATAGTCTCAAAATTACTGAAAAGAGGAGCAAAATTACCATAAAGAGACGCAAAACAACTACCAAAAGGCCAAAATTACCAAAAGAGAAGCAAATTTACTACAAATAGTCTCAAAATTACTGAAAAGAGGCACAACATTAGCATAAAGAGACGCAAAACAACTACAAATAGACGTTCATTCATACTGTCATTTATCCTTTTTTTATCAGCGTTCCCTGGTGTCTAAAAACAAGAAGCCTCCTCTTCCTCTAATTTTAGACTCATCTCATCTGATCGACATGACACCTCTTCCTGATCTTTTTGTTTATAGTTTCTTTTTCTTTTCTTAATTCCATTGTGTTCTATTGTTCTATTCAGGAAGCTAACAGGGATGATGACTAATGCTTTTAGGAATCGCTCAGCAGCAACTTCAGTCGGATCGAAACAAAGTGCATGAAACGACTTTCTTATGCTTTCTTTGATGCAGAGCCAAGACGAAGATGTATTAGAGACTCTGCAGCTAAAAGCTCTTGACTTTACATCAAGCTTCATTTTCATAATGCACTCAGTGTAAATTTGCTGCATCACAAATCACCAACATGGAACAAAGAAAAGGAATAAACCTTCAGTCGCCAATTCCCTATAAAATAAATTAAGTTTTCTTCTTGTATTTCGGATATGATTCATCATTGACACATAAGGTGTCACATTAATAACATTTTAATAAAAGACCCCTTTACACTGTCTGAACTTGGGCTTAAAAGTGAGGGAAGGTGCTTCAATGCTTCCTTTCTTATCTCCTTTAGCATAGGAAACACTGGACCATCCTTTACCAAAGGAAAGAACATAATGCCGACCCACAATTCCTTGCGGCAAAAACATTTAATTTGACGCACCATTTGTTCGTCCATGAAAAACAAACAAAATCTTGATTTAACAATTATTTTCATCCATAACTCAAACAATTAACTCATTATTTATCATATAAATTATGACTGCTAGCTTACATTCCTGTTTGTAATTTAAATTCCAACCTTGGTAATAAAGTAATATTTTTCCCGCAGGTGTCAATGTTTAAGATAAAATAATACTTTATTCCACAGCGAGACATTTGCAACAAAAAGCATCAGTTACAAAGTCAATATTAAACAGTAAAGTATCCTCATGGTTTCTCCTTAACGTCTTTCCTTGACCTCATAATGTTCTCCATCTAGGTCAAGGAAAAGTGGTTAGGAAAGGACGTTAGGAGGTCATTTTTGGACTTTTTCGACTGTAGCGAAGGTAATCTGAACAATCGACTTTTAATATTCAGCTAAAATTAATTCAGGAAAAGTGAAATGACAGCAAGTATCAAACAATAAGGGACCTTTTTTCATCACCTAACTTCCTCCTTGATTTCCTCGAGTGTTGTTTTGGCATATGCATGTAAAAGCGTTGTTACAAAACTAATTTATTTACAAGAAACTGGTCCCTGATGTGTGTTTGTGTGTGTTTTTGTGTGCAGGCTTTGCAGGGACTCCCGGCTATTTGTCCCCAGAGGTTTTGAGGAAGGAGGCGTACGGTAAACCAGTCGACATCTGGGCATGTGGTGAGCTCTTTATTTTCCTTTCTAAGCGTTTCTCACCGTCAGCCGCCTCCTCGCTCTCCTTCTCTCGACACTCAGACAAAGACTGTGTTTTTTTGTTTTTTGTTGCTGCGTAGGTGTGATCCTGTACATCCTTTTGGTTGGATACCCTCCGTTCTGGGACGAGGACCAGCACAAACTCTACCAGCAGATCAAAGCCGGAGCGTACGATGTGAGCCGTCACTCACCTTTTGTCTCACTTTAAATAGGTTAAAAATAACCTAAACGTCACAGTTTAACGTTAACCATCACAGTGTGAAATAAAGTTCTACTGACCATCGTTATCCTCCAATATTCAGTAAAATATGAGATCAGGACATCATTTATGCTTTTCTATTCTCTGATCTCCGATAATGTTACGAACAGAGGTTCAGTTCAGTAACATTATGATGCGTTCAGGCTCTTGAAGTGAAAATGAGTATTGGGTGAAGGTAAATTATAATGTTATCAATAGTTATATTTGCTCCCTTTTTTCTTTTGTGCTGATCCGATCCGTGATCCGATCCGAACCGTGAGTTTTAAGATCTGTTTGCACCATAAATATAAATATATATATATATGTGGTCTTGCATGTGTGTGTCTTTAGTTTCCCTCTCCAGAGTGGGACACGGTGACTCCGGAGGCTAAAAACCTGATCAACCAGATGTTGACTATCAATCCTGCAAAGAGAATCACAGCCCAGGAGGCTCTGAAGCACCCATGGGTCTGCGTAAGTACATACACACATATATTTACATATATACATACATATATATATATATATGTATATATATATCACAAAGCTAGGTTGTGTCTGAGAGGACGACTCTATATGTCTGAATGATGCTTTTATTTTGTAGAAAGTCTCCAATGGTTCATCTGAAGGAGACAAAGATCCTGGAAGCTCAGATTAAACAAGGACAGGGCTTATTATTAATATAATCATCAATCAATATGATAAGATAATCCTTTATTAGTCCCGCAGCGGGGAAATTTGCAATTATCGTCTTTCAGTGGAACCACTTAGTGATTAAATTACACATGGAGACGTCCATAATAACGAGCACAAAACAACTCAAGTTTCTAAGAAAATCAGATAATTTTGCAGGAAAGTTCTTAATAAAAGACAGAGAGCTTTTAATTTATTATGTTTAAGTATTTAATTCACAAAAAAATATACTAAAACAGGCTTTACCATGTGGTTATATCATATTAATATATATATATTTATTGAAATACCAGGAAACATGCTCCATCGTTATATATTTATCATTGTCCATATATTATATTATCTTTATCGGAATAGATGGCTTTTGCCATATTTCCCAGCCCTATGAACAACTTCCTGTTTCACAATAAAAGCATCCCAGAACAAGCTGGCATTATTTTTATCAAATGTTTTTTTCAGAATTCACAATATACACAGAAGATTAGAATAGAGTTAGCAGTGTTGGAATACATGCTGAACTAATCACAGTTTAATCCTCTTAAATCAATATTTACAGTTCAATAATGAAACTAATTCACACATCAAGCTCAAGAGGATTCTCCTCGTGTCATGTGACACTGTCATGTGACACACCTGTGTTGGGGGACGTCCCCTAAATGTCAATTTGTAAATCCTCCAACAGGAACTTAGTGAACATCTGTCCAGAGCTGCCAGATATCTGCACCATCTGTTTCCAAACATGCGATCTCTGATGTACTAGCAGATTCTGGGTCAGCTTATCTTTGGACAATTTGTTCCCCACAGGAGGGTAAAAGAGCAACCGAACGCTGGGATAAACACTTCTGTGTGTGTGTGTGTGTGTGTGTGTGTGTGTGTGTGTGTGTGTGTGTGTGTGTGTGTGTGTGTGTGTGTGTGTGTGTGTGCAGAAATATCAGGATATTCAGCTCACAAACACACACACACACACACAGGAAACTCTGAAGTTTGCCTGAGATGTTCTTATAAACTAAAATATACTTGAACCCAAAGCTTCATGTGTTAAAGCTGCATTCTCTCTCCTGTCCACCAGGGGGCGACTCCTCTGGTTGTATAGAAGTCTATGAGAAAATGACTCTACTTCTCTCTTGATTTATTCCCTCAGTAAACATTGTAAACATGAGTTTATGGTCTCAATCTCTAGTTTCAAGTCTTCTTCAATACAGCATGATGTTCATTTAGTAAATGATGCTCCATTTAGAGTCAAACAGACCATAAAGCAGGGGATGCTTTAGGGCGGGGCTACACACTGATTGACAGGTCGACACCAGAGACGTATACGGCGTCTCTACGTCACTCCTCCTCAGTCCAAATATGGTCACTTCCTGTTCACTGGTTGCCAAAAAAACAACACAGAAAGTGAGGGAGTCAATCTGGAATAGTTTGTTGTGTATAAAAGTGAGGAAAAGTGAGTTTTTTAAAAGTAAAAAACACCTTTTTCAGACATTTTTCCCACAACCAGCGATGTTTTGAAATGTTTCCTGTCACCGATCATGCTGAAAAAAATGTCTTATCATCCTGTAAGAATTCAACAATGTACATAAAACACATTCACTATATATATATATATATATATATATATATATACATAAGAGCGATGGTTGTCACGACACCAGAAGCAGAGCTGGATGTATTCTGCCTTCATGTTTTTTTTTGTCACCTAAAGAGCCTCAGAATCAACAGATTATCCGCGACAGCTCCTGCCCACATAAACCTGTCAGCGTCAGAGAGAGCTGCTCTTCTACTGTTGTGTTTTTATGATTTATTATGTTCAGCATCTCTTTTCCTCTCTCGTCTGAACACAGCAACGCTCCACGGTGGCCTCCATGATGCACAGACAGGAGACAGTCGAGTGCCTGAAGAAGTTTAACGCCAGGAGGAAACTCAAGGTGTGAACAGGAACAAAAAAAAGATGTTTCTGCTTCTTTAATTCTTTTGTAAATCAATCCATCCTTTCTTTTAATAATCCCCATCCCTTCTTATATCCATTAAGGCCCCTTTCAGACATTAGATATGTATCAATATAACATTACAGGCTTCATTTGTCTGTTTAAGTGACGTCTTTCGTCCTTCAGAGGTGACTTTTACATTAATGTTTTATTCAGATAGGACTTCACGTTTACAGAAAGAGACCCAGAGCTCGTGTGACATTTGGCGCCTCATGTGCAGAAAGAGAGAAGAGAGAGAGAGAGAGAGAGAGAGAGAGAGAGAGAGAGAGAGAGAGAGAGAGAGAGAGAGACAGACAGAGAGAGAAAGAGAGACAGAGATCTCGTCATCTATTTCGTTCACTTGTGTAAAACGTATATTTTAGCTTTGGAAATTATGAAACTTATGAAACATATCATGTCTATTCCTGTGATGTATGTTTTTAAGTATTTCTCTCGGTTATATCTCCTTTGTAGAGTGGCTTATCTAAATAAAATGTATTATTTTAGTTATTATTATACTTATTATAATTATTTTAATTATTGTAATCATTCATATATATATTATTATTATTATTATTAATGCTATTATTATTACAATAATTATAATAATTATATCCTTTGTAAAGTGGCTTTTCTAAGTAAAGGTTTTATTAATATTATTATTATTTATATAATAATATTATAATAATAACTATGTAATCATTATTATAGTAATATTAATATTAATAATAATTATTTTTAATATTATGATTATTATTATTAGTCATACCAGTAAAGCTAATTAGTTTTAAGAGAGAGAGAATGAGTTATAAATGTTATGATGACGAGGAAGAGGAGTGTTTCCTGTCGTCTCTCAGGATCATTGATGGATTATGAAACTTTATTTTGTGACGTTTTGAAGTGTAGTTGTATGAAGTACTTTTCCATAGTTTGTGTATTACTACAGTAGATGGAGTTTGGAGAAAGAGACAGGAATGTAATGCAGCAGCATATTGTATTTTAGAAACCTAAAAACATCGATATCAGCATATTTTGATGTTGATACTTTTACTTAATTGATGCAGGTCTTTTACAGATTATTTCTACACTGTGGTGTTAGTACTTTTACTGAAGTACTTCTGCCACCACTGCATTTATCACAGTGATGTCAGGCACACATTTATAACTCTCTCTGCATGTTTAACCAGCCTTTTATGTAAATTTGACGGCCTTCACTTCAGACTTTGGTTTAAAGTTTTATGGAAATGTTTCAGATCAGCCGTCGTGACTTTAAACGTGTATTTCTAAAAGACGCTCATCCTCGTCTTTTCTTCCTCAGGGCGCCATTTTGACCACCATGCTCGTCTCCAGGAACTTCTCTGGTGAGTGTCAGCCTCGTGGAAACGAGAGGACGTGATGATGTGATGACGAGCCATCTGTCTTCTGCCATCTCTTCACACATACACGAACTCACACAGCGGGTTGATGGGCGGCGGCGTTACAGCGAGCAGGAAACACAGCACAGATATTTAGTTGGTTTTTTTGTGCTACAATATAACTTGTTTGTCTTTGATTCTCAGGCGTTTTGAGTTTGAGCCTCTTCGTTTTGTCGACATCTGATCCATCATGAAGTAATAAAACAATTTCTCTGTAAACAACTCATCATATTTAGAGTCACACGTAACTAGATCAGCTGTTATGAGAGAGGACTCGTGTTGAGTCTCCTGCTGCTGTGGAGGAATAAATCTCGTTCCACCGGCCCATACCAGGCTTCAAACAAATGCTTCATTTACAATAAAGCAATATTATCATCAGCCTTCAAAACCCACCGTGTTTAATCACAGGATGTGAACTGCTCCATCGGTACCTGGACGTTATAAATAGTAGCTGCAGCGTTGCATATATGCAAGAAATATGAATATGTAATGGTCACATGTGATGGCATAAAATGGCATAAAACATTAATGCTGCAGAGGATTTACATTTTTTTTAAGAGTAACTAACCCTCAGAGGTTTCAACTGGAAATACAAAATAAATGAAATGCAGCCTTTCAATCACAGCACAACAGAAGCCTTTTCTTTATTTTTCCATAGACTTCAATTATATTTAGCGGATCATTACAAAATCAGGTGAATCTATATGGTGCTTTCCTATGCTGTGACAAGGGTGTGTGGATGAAGCATTAAGTTATTCAATTATACTCATTATGCAGCTGGCTATCTAGCTACTGCACTACATGTATTTGGTAGCGCTAGTTACTTTGCACATTCATATTATTAACACAAATCAACTAATACATCATGATGCATTATTGCAGCTTTGTGAGAATTTAAAACTAGTTTGTGTTTTAAGAGAGATATATTTAATGTATCAAAAGAAGACTAAGTTTGACCGAACAGCCAGTGGCAAAAAGAGTAGTGTCATCTGCATAAAAATGTGTAGAACAATTTTGGATGGCAGAAAACACACAAATTGTAGTTTATTCTGACATGATATAATATTGTCCATCTTATATTTTAAAAAACAGCTCCACCTATATATGACCACTGCTCCATCCTCCTCCTCTTCCTCACCGTCTCACTCTGTCTTCCTCTCTCTTGTGTTTCAGTCGGTCGACAGACGACAGCGCCGGCCTCCGTCAGCTCTGTGGCTGGAACCACCGCCGGCATCGTGGAGCAAGGTAACCTCACCTGAGCTGTACCGTTACAGAAAGAGTATCAGAGTCTTAGACTATTAGGGGAAAAGAAATAAGGGGAGGAAAATGTCTGTATTAGCGCTGAAGCTAATTTTTAGATTTATTCCAAACAGTTCGACGTCATTTTTTTTTGCCATTTTGTTTTTATTCTGAACTCTCAACATTTCAATTTTCCTCTCAACTTTCCAACTTTATTCTAAATCTCTCAACTTTATTCTCAAATTTAACTTTATTCTCAACATAAAAGAATCTTCGTCCTCTGATTTATTTTTTCTTTAGCCTGTCACTAATACTGGAAGTTCGATCTTATTTTCAACATTTCAATTCTATTCTTTACGTTTTGCCTTTTATTCTCGACTTTTCTACTTTATTCTCAAAATGCAAACAAAATATCTTCCTCCTCATTTTTTCCCATCATGCCTCCCCTCCAGACTCTTCCGAACATTAAAACATCTTCTGTATTTTTTTTCTTAATATTTTTTACATCTCTAACCTCTCCTCTCCTAAAACCTCACATCCTTTCCTCTCACTGAACTTGCGGAGAACGTGATTAAATGAAAAATCCCTCCCAGAGTCACAACATCACACGCTCCTCCACCGTCCCTCAGCTTGTTTTAATCTCTCCTCCTAAATCTCCCCCCCTCTCTGCTAATGCTTCCCGAATGTTTGCCAAGGTAAGCAGCCTCTCATCTCTCATCTGGGAGCCCAGAGTATTACAGTTCAGATATCTTCTGCTCGTCATGGGTTACGGCGTCTCTGTTGTGCAACACAGTCACATGTCCTCCGGGGAATTATGAGACAAAATGCATGCGGTTGTCGGATGTGCTTAGAGAAAAGGATGCAGTTTAACTGTGAAGTGCAAAAAGAAGTCGTGTAGCTTTCAAGCTGAGGATGTTTTTTGTGCAGTTTCTTCCTCTTGTATCTTCAAAGAACAGCATTAATGCAACACATCTAATCACTTCTGCATGTTTCATTTTTTGCTGCACCAAAGTGTTTTTTCATTTCTTGCACATCTATGAACTCTGCAGTGATTCAAACTAATCCAGTCTACTCTTTGAGATTAATAAACCCATTATCACATACCTGCATCTCCACTCCACTTCCCAGCATGCCTTCACTCCTAATCCCCCCCCTCCTCTATCTGAGGCTGTGCGTGCCTCCATGTGTGTGAGTGTATTTGGATTATATGGAGAATTAGTTAGATTTTTTTTTTTTGCCTCCTCATGATGCCCTCTGCTTATCTAACGCTCTAGGCATTGGATGAGGGCGAGGAGGTGCCAGTTGGATGGAGGGTTTGTTTTTAATGTGTGTTCATTCGTTGGGTTTTTAAATGTCTTTTTGCATGGAGTCTCTTTTTGGACGGAGGGAGGGTTTTCTTTTTTTTTCGAGGGAGGGATGAGTCCTGTCCGGTGTTTTCTCTTCCCTGAAGGGTGGAGAAGTGGAGGACATGTGGAGGGAGAAGCATTGTCACTGTTTGGTGGTTTGCATGTTCCCTTGAATTTTTAAAGCATGCATCAGCGTTGGTCTGTCTGAGTGAGCAGATTCAGAGAGCCGTGGTCCTCTGAGGGTGTATGATGTGTACTCTGCCGTCTGAGGGTGTGTCCTTCTGCTTCTCTGCAGCAGCCAAGAGTCTCCTCAACAAGAAGGCTGATGTGAAGGTGAGCTAGCTCCTCTCTCCTCTCTCCTCGCCTCGTTTTTCATTCGCCTCGTTTCCTTTCTCACATCCTTACCGCTGTTCCGACGACCTTTGCACTCAGATCTACTTTTATTATTCCATAAATATTCCGATCAAAGGCGTTCGGGGTGGTTTGACTTTGTAAAGTGCTGTGACGTTCACTTTAATATTTTTTTAAAGATGTTCTTTTGGGCCTTAAAGGCGCAGTGTAAGCATAATGTTTATGTCATTTCCTGTCCTGTCTGTGATTCTTTCACGCTGTAACTCTGAGATGCATCAATACTTTTTGAGATGTTGGCTTCGCTTTTATTCTTTCACCTTATGATTGCCAAGTAAAGTGATATTTTTTAAGGGTAATATAGCAATCTTGATAAACAACACAAATAATCGTGTTGTTGAAATTGTCTAATACAAATCATGAAATGTTATACAAAGAATCTAGCTAATGTTCAAAAAGATGTGTTGTTGTTTTTAGACAATACACTGATTATAATAAATAATACAACTATAATATATATAAACAATACTGACGAAAACACAAGTTTAAATACACTTATATACCACTATTAAATAATGCAATATAATAAAAAATTTAAAACAATGAAATACTGATCACATAATTTAAACCAACATGTAATTAACCATCATCAAATAACACAATTAAAGCACATTTTTACTGATAAATTTCCAAAACCTTTCAAAGACTTGCAAATGTTCATAATCATGCATTTTCCTAAAAAGGCCTGTCTTAACATAAAAAGTAAGAATAAAATGTGCAGAAAAATGTGCAAAAATGTGTGCGAAACAAGCCTTTTTTAAGTAACGCCGACACACAGTAAGATGCTTACAGGTGAAATGTGTAAAACCTTAAGAACCTTAACATAAATAGCTGGATTGCAATGATGTTTGATAAATAAGTAGGTAAATAAAAGTGTCCATGTGTGTTCAAAATTCACACAGTAACTTTAATTCCAAAGGTTGTTTAAACAACACAAAATCAAGTATACTTTTTACCATTCTAACTAATCTGACAAGGACATTTAGACTTTTATTTTGAAGGATGACTCCTCTCACTTCTGAGGGTTATTCCTCTCTTACTGGCTGGTTTGATGGGAGCTTTGCATCACTCCCCTGCAGACGTTTTCTCTCCCAGAATGTTTCTCCGGTGCCAAATCAAAGCTCATTAGAGTCCGACTGTCTGCACTGCTTCATCACTCAGACGCTGATGGTGCAGAGACTGACGTTATCGGTGCTCCTCTGTTAGCTCCTCTCTCCTCCTCATCCCATCAAGTGTTTGTAATGTGTCCTTGTTCGGTGTTCAATGCACTCAATGCACCGCTGCAAACTGATGTTCCTGTGTGTGTGTGTGTGTGTGTGTGTGTGTGTGTGTGTGTGTGTGTGTGTGTGTGTGTGTGTGTGTGTGTGTGTGTGTGTGGTTTGTTACGCATGTGTGTTATGCATGAGTCAGTGTGAAGTCTTTGTATAAACTCTGGATGAGCAGTTCAATGAACACTCTTTTACAGGTTATTGGTTAAATTTGTCTTTAGATGAAGAATTTTATGCACAGATCTTTTTTTACAGAGTTCCCAAAGTCCCAGAAGGATGATATTTGTTTTATGTTGTATGAACAACATCCATATGTTGTGCACAAAAGTTATTATCTTGTGCAGAAGATGTACTATTGTGCTAACTTTTGCACATACAATATAGATCTTTAGCTTTTTTTTTTCCAGAAGCATGAAAAGTGTCCCAAACTTGTGCACACGTGAACATGTCATTATAACTTGTTCCCATTAAATAACTTGTGCATGAAAGATTATATTTTATATGCACAAGATATGGATGTATTTTGTGCATGCAAGATACAGAACTTGTTCGCATAAGATTAAATCTTTACGTGTATGACATATATATGTTGTTCATGCAAGACAATACTTTATGTGCAGAAGATATGGATATTGTTTAAATATGATAATTAGAAATTTGGTTTAAAATATATAAATGTTATTGTCATAACTAAGATATAAGATATCATTTATGCAAGATATCTATGTTTGAATATGTTGATTATTTAACGTTCATAAAATATGGATCTTGTTCACGCTACATTATATCTTGTCATATGTGTTAAAGCACAAGATCATATCTTATTATCGCGAAATAATATTTTGCATCCATAAGATAAACATCTTGTTTTAAACAAGATAATAACTTGTACTTCATTTGAAGAAGATATGGATTTGTTTGCATCATGATTATAACTTTTTGTACACAAAATATAGTTCTTGTTAAGATGTAGATCTTGCCGACATAAACTTTAGATTTTGTGTCCTTAAAATATGGATTGATTAATAAAAGAGAAAAGCTTTTATGCTAAAGGTATGGACCTAACTTGCACAAGATAATTACTTCATCAGACAAGATAACATTTCATGTGCAGAATATATGGATATTGTTTCAATAATTTGAAATAACAACTATCTTTATTTGCACAAGATATATTATTTTGTTCACAATATGTATTTTGTGTCCACAGGATATGTATTTTATTTGGTTTGCACAATAATATATCTTTATGATTATATATGATGATTATATTTCTATCCTGTTCACACAAGATAATGTTTTATGTACAAAATACATGAATCTTATATACGCAAAATATAGTAACTTTATGTGCAGAAGATCTTTTTTGCACCAGACAACAATTTGTGCACACTGTAAAACAATTTATTATTTTGGGGAGGAGTGTAACTTTTGGAGTTGAAGGAGTGTAGATTATGTTTAACAGTGAATCATCTGCTGGTTTCCTCTCCTCGTCTCCTCCTCTTCCTCCTCTTCCTCTCTCCCTCTGCACACCGCCCCTCCCCCTCTCTCCTCGGGTGGCCCGATGCTAATCTCAGATTATTTCCCACCAGATGATTAATCTATCATTACATAATCACGGCTCCCCCTTTGCTGCACCCTGACGTCAAACCAATGCACACAACCCCGGAGCTATTTCAGGATTCCTGCATTAGCACAGCCACCCGCTCTGCTGTCTCTCTCTGTCTGCATCACATCTCAGTTTCCAGTCTGTTACTGATAATAAATGCTCTTTTATTCTCTCTAAGCAGGTACAATAGCTCCTATAAAGGCAATGAAACAGAGTTTAAATCAATTATTAAATAATGATAGACGACAGTTTATCTGAGGAATGGTGGCTCCAGAAATAAACCTTTTCTGGAGCTTTTAAACCCAAATAAACACCTTACAATGTTATTTTTCGGTATTTACTTTATTGATTTCCTGATACTGAGCGACAAAACTGAATATGTGCAAACTGAACTAAATAGGAAGTACTTATTTAATGAGTTGCGGGTTAAAAGCCATCTAGGTTGTTAAATAAGGTTGCAAATTGAACGTTCTTTTAACATCTACATTGCATATAAATGTTTTTTAAACTGAAATAACTATATTTCAATGTGATGCAAATTCCAATTCCATGTTTAAAATGTAAAAGCTGTTAAAAAGAATGTTAAATGTCACTTAAATGTCTTAAAATCACGAGCGTTTCAACCAAAGTTAACTCATCTAGTAATCTTTGTTTCCCAGTTTACATAGTGAAGAACCCCATGCAGCCTCGTACCCAGGCAGAAACCTCTGGTTCTGGAAATTGAAGCCAAAGCTTCATGTGTTAAAGCTGCATTCTCTCTAGTGTCCACCAGGGGGCGACTCCTCTGGTTGCATAGAAGTCTATGAGAAAATGACTCTACTTCTCTCTTGATTTATTCCCTCAGTAAACATTGTAAACATGAGTTTATGGTCTCAATCTCTAGTTTCAAGTCTTCTTCAATACAGCATGATGTTCATTTAGTAAATGATGCTCCATTTAGAGTCAAACAGACCATAAAGCAGGGGATGCTTTAGGGCGGGGCTACACACTGATTGACAGGTCCACACCAGAGACGTATACGGCGTCTCTATTAACGCTGCTTTAATTACATGTATTGAATTCACTAACCATCACAATATATTTCAACAACTGACAGATGTGTTCAGTCCTTTAGCTTCACGTTAAATTACACTTGTTTGAAGCCAAATTGACCAAACACTGTTTTTCATCATCTGGTGTTAAAAGCTCAGTGTGTTAATCTAAAATGATGTTTGATGAATCAGACTGTGACTCAGAAAATTGATGGCTGTGCGCCTCAGATGAGAGGATGTAATTGATGTGCAAGCCGAATAAACCACTTGCCTCCGTTTCCTGCAAAATGAAACATCATTATTCACTCCCACAGCGTTCGTTCTATCAACAACTGTTGCAAATGTACTTTAGTCTTTTGTGCTCCTGTTACAAAGATAATTAATTTAGTAGGAATATAAATCACCTTCCCCGTGCTAACAGAAACTCTTATTGAGGAGTCAAATGATTTTCGTCAGTCTGGGTGGTTTTGTGTTTCTGTCGTCAGTTACTCGTCATCCTCTCTGATCTCCTTCAAGACACTTTTTGGTAGAAACATCTCTGTTCATGACTTTCTCCTCCCTTCTCTCTCAGAGTGTCTGAGACTCTCAGAGTTCAAAACAAAACTTAACGGCATTCCCCTTTTTCCTCAAACATCCTTTGTATTGCTTTAAAGCATGATCTGGGGAACTAAAATTTCAAGGTGATTAATCCAATAGTTGTGGAGACATTTTAAATAAAAAAACCACAAATTATTTGCATGGTGCCAGAGGAAACATCAGGGAATCACAAAGCCAGTATGGTTCATGTTCTTGGCAACATGAATGTCTGTAAAAAATGTAATGGCGATCCATTTAACAGTATGGAACAAAAGTGGTGGGCCAACCTGCTTTTAACACACCTGTAGATTCATTTTCATTTTTTTCCTGTTACCAATTTTTGTGGTTGTAATATCCTTCAAGAAGCTAACGTGTTTCAGCAGCCTGTCTCCTACAAAACGGTGTTCCCATACAACTAAACTGCATTCTCAGTTAAGTTTCAAGGGGAACGTATTTCCTACTGGATTACAATCGCAGTTTTAAACACATAAATTACGTTGTAAATTGGGTGTAGGTCCTGAAAGTTCCACAGTGAATAAGGACCTACTCGGCTTTACAGAAAACAAACACATATTATAGACCGCTCTGACTGCTTCTCTCTGAAACTGAGAGAAAATTAGGTAATATTTCTTTAGGGATTGCAGTTAATGACAGTGTGGGCTCCGTGGTAGAACCAGGGGGCGGGGCTTAGCTAAGGGTGAAATGATAAAGCACATTTTAACATAATTGTTAGGGATATGGGACTAGTTTTAATGCTTTATCTTCATGGAATGAGGCAAACGAAAACACAGCTATTTACCAGATGTTGAACAGTTTACTATAAGCGTTAATGCTTAAAATGATTCAATTAATGATTACCACTTTGATTGGTCTGACTGTGGCTGTCCTCTGCTTCTCCAGCAAAGAGTCACAAAATAAGGACACCACAGAAGAAGAAGGCTGCACAGATGAGGTCCCTTTAAATGAGATTTAACAGCTGAATGCTTGTTTATCCCGTTTGGCTGGATGGCCAGCAGGATAAACATCACAGCAAATACCTTCAAAAGAGGGAAATCCGATGCTTTGAAAAACGCTGGCTGAATATTTTTGGCTATTTGATTTTTCGGTGACGCTAATGGGCCGACCTTAATGCCAGGGACAGATGGGGTCACCTCAGTTGCTACGGAAACAGTCATATGCTTCCTGTTTTACTCAGGGATGTCTCTTAATATGTTCCTGTTAGAGCTGCATAAGATTTAATCAACATGTTTTTACCTAGATATGTAAAAGCATCATAGGAGCAGACATGATTTTGGACTTAAATGTTTCTTTAATAGGTCATCTGTTCATCACGTCTTTGTTTCCAGCAGCAAAAGACAAGAAATTGTAACAGTTGACTGTATGTAGATGTCAAATTAAACTCAAGTCAATTAAATTAAAGTCAGTAATTGTAATTGTAAAAAACAAAATCAGATGCTTTATTCATGCCTGAACGCAACTTTTGTGTGACAGTTAAAAGTAGTAGTTTAAAGCTGCAAGAATTTTTATGTCAACAATAGGTATAATAATTTGGCAGTCCAAATAAGGTGACTTCTGTTCACTGGTTGCAAAAAAACAAGATGGCGACGGCTTAAATGCAGAACTTCAGGCTTCAAAACCGCAGACCACAAACCAATGGATGACGTCAAAACAACTACATCCACTTTTTATATACATTCTAATGACTATGCATGGTATCAGGTAGGCCTTTGTTCAGATAATTGCCTCCTTATGTCTCTGGCACTTAATCAAAAAATAAACATGTGTTCAATAATGATGCACCGTTGGTTGCATCCCTTGTTGCAGCCCAAATCAAGTCAAACAAAACCGTCATGCTGCCTACACTGTTCTCAAAAGTCAGATGTCATATATATATGCCACGTTGTCATGAACAAGAACGCAAAGAACAGCACGAGGCCAATCTTTCACCCAGTAAACCGTGGTTCAAGTCAACGTTGATGTGTTTGTCGTGTAACCCTCATACTTCACAAAAGGCACTACAGAAGTTTTTTTTATGATAATCTTTTCCTAAACTTAACTTAGTAGTTTCCTGTGAGGACAGAAGTTTATTTTGAAGAAAACGTTATGCTTATATCGAGCAGAAATTGAAACAAGTTCTCTACTTTTGCAGGAAAACACACAAAAAATGTCACGTAGACGATGGTATGATATATATAAGATCATTTTTGTTTCAGTTTCTTTGGAAACCGAGCAGCCTTTTGATTAGTTTAGTAGTTTTTATACCTGTATTGTGCACATTTTCCATCATTGTTGACGTCACTTTGGAGGTGTTTTGTCAGTTTGATGACCTTCTGTTTTTACATGAGGATCTACTTTTTTACACCATGTTCTTACATCACCTCTAAAGCCATTTCTCTCTCCTACACTTTTCCATCTTCACCCTATAATGGCCAGAATTTAGTTTCTGTCTCTTTTTGTCCGACACAATTACAGCCGAACCCTGCCGAGGAAAATAACGAGCAGAAAAATACAGTTAATTGGTTTCTAGCATGAATCTTCTTCGTCGTGTCTGTCGCTTTGTGTGTGTGTGTGTGTGTGTGTGTGTGTACGTGTGTGTGCATGCTGTCATAAAGGAAGAGCTGTGATGTGAGTCCTTATGAAACAGGGAGTCTGTATATTTAGCATGTTGTTGGCCGTTTGCAGTGTCTTTATGTGAATGGTGCTGTTTCATAAGCGCCTCGTTTTGCTGAAAATGAGCCGTCTGAATGCCGTTCACCCGCAGAGGGATACATTAAGAGATGCTAATGCCCTTAGTTTGACAAAATGGATGTTTTCCTTTTATATCTGACAGATGTTGCAGAGGTGCACAGCTGTCATCGGTTTTTGGCCATCTGCCAAAAAAAGCATCCAGATTCAGGGGGAAAGCCAATGAGAATAGGTTGAAATATCGGCGCTCTGTCTAGGATTTGATTTCGATTTCACTGCGGATGGAAATTATGAATTGTTTAAAACCGTTTTATCTAATTAAAAACTGTGGGGAGAATGTTGGGAAACCTTTCTTTTTGGATCTATAGCGCGTCTGCTCTCTGAGTGCACTCCGTTCTCTCTGCCCACTATTTCTGTCTCTGGAGCACTCTTCTGCTATTTTTACCTGTATTACACTTGTGTTTTTTTGTGTTTTTTTAACACAGTAACCACCCACTTTACAACCAGCAGATGGCCTCTCTCAACATTGCTGCTGAGCACTAATGTAGCACTTTGTGTTTTCCTGCACAGCCGCAGACAAACAGCACGAGAAACAGCACAGTCACCAGTCCCAAAGGCCACACCTCTGCTGCACTGGTATGCAGCTCTGTGTCCGTCCGTCAGTCCGTCCGATCAATACTCTTGTGTTTGCACTTTGGATCAAAGTGGTATTAAGTCAAAGTTATAGTTTGACAATTTGGTAAATGCGTTTCTTCGCGTTTTTTTGCCAAGAGTGAAATGAAAAGATCCAAACCTCTCTCATCTTTGTGTACTGAGTGTGGAGCTACAGCCAGGAGACTATGAGTACAATTACTATAAGTACTGTACTTTAAAGGTACTGTGAGGAGCCTTTATCTGGTTCTCAACCAGTTTCAGGTTAGTCCTGATCCTCTATAGACCTCCATCAGTAAACGAGACCATCAGAGAGAAGATCGTCTGTTTCTATAAAGTTATTCTTAAAGCTCGTCATCGGAGCCACCGGGTCGGATTCTGGAGAAACCAGATGAAATCATGAAGGTTCACCAGAAATTCCTTCAGACCAGACTCCAGCAGAGACCAGTCCACCGTGGACAGACCCAGATCCAGAAGAGACCAGTCCACCGTGGACAGACCCAGATCCAGCAGAGACCAGTCCACCGTGGACAGACCCAGATCCAGCAGAGACCAGTCCACCGTGGACAGACCCAGATCCAGGAAAACCAGGACTAGATACATTTACTAAGTTTTATTAAGTACCTTAATAACATTTGGCTGAAGCGTATTTTCAGTGAGGTATAAGTACTTTTACTGATCTGAATACTTCTTCCAACACTACTATTAGTGTATCTCAGCCTAAAGACTTTGAAGCAGCTCTGTGCAGAGGTGTTCATTTTGCATCCATGCTAGCTGTTTCCCCCTGTTTCCAGTCTTTATGCTAAGCTAACAAACTCCTGGCTGTAGCTTCATATTTTATGTACGAACATGAGAGTGGAATCCATTTTATCACCTCTCTGCAAGACAGCAAATAAGAGCTAAAACATTTCCTCTAAGATTTAAAAATATACAACAACAAATAGATAATTAACATTTAAGAGAATGTATTAAAACACATATATGTTTCACAGTGTAGTGTTTATAGGCTTTGTGTTTTATTTTACATGATAACGACGACTTTCTAACAGATTTCACAGGTTTATTTACATAAAAGTGGAACTATTCTATATATAATTTGTATATTTTAGTTGAAGGTTAAGCTTTTTGTGTTCTTCTGTCAACAAATCCCATGAAAAGACTCAAACCAACAACGTGTTGGTCCGTCTCTCAATGATGTCTGACTTCCTGTCTGTGGCTCTCAGCTCCATTGGTTCGTCCTGAAGACGTCAATCTTTAAAAACACAAAAATATAAAATGTCTCAGTAGTTTTTAATCAGTCAAACAGGAGGAAATAGTGGATTTGTTAGGGACTATTTTCAGCGGCGGATTAATCCACATTTTTGAGTATTTGTGGCTCAGAGATCTGCATTGACTAAATTGTAAACACATATAGTAATAGTGTTTAATTTCAATTCAAACCAGATTTCCTTTTTAGTTTAGACGGTATGATTTAAATTTAGTTTCATATTTATTCTCATTATTATCTTCCCAAAGATCTTCCTCATTGCCAGTGTTTTGGTTCCTTTTTGTAAAAAAAAAAAAAAAAAAAAAAAAAAAAAAAAAAAAGGTTGAATGAAATCTTAAGTAAAGAAGTAAAAATGAAACACCAAAGTATGGTTTTACATTTTGTACTTCCTTGTCATTTGCAAGTGCCTTCTTCATTTCAAGTGTTATTCTTTAGCGAGTATTTGTGGCTTTTATGGGATTTATTGACAGAAAGAAAAAACAGAATATCACCAGACGAAAAAACTTTGTACAATACTTATATGTCATATTATAGAAGTGTGATTCTTATTGATTTCATATCTATAAAATGGGACAAAAATGATGTGAGAGAGATAATAAATATTGCATTAGTACAGATCAATCATTAGCATTGCTGCTACATCCATCATCATTAACTCTTTCTGATCCTCCATGTATTTCTCACTATTGATCTTCCTCCTATATCTCTCATTTTGTTAAACATAAAACATTCCCTCTCTACTGCTTCTGTCTTTTCTCCATTTTTCTCTTCATTCTTCCTCCAGGAGCCTCAGACTACTGTCATCCATAATCCAATAGATGGGACCAAGGTACATCCTCCTCTTCCTCCTCCTCCCTCCATCTCCTCCCTCCTCGTCCTGTTCTTCTTCATTTCTCACCCTTGTCTTCACTTATTGTGGGGTAAAGCTGTATTTGGAAGAAGCAGGATTTGTGTATTTTTCGTTGAATATCTGTGTTTCATGCATGAGATAGAGTGTGAGCGACTCTGGAGCTGTGAGGTGTTGGCTTGTCTTATACTGCCCCTCTGTGTTCAGATAAATGGAAGTCAGCGGTTCTCTTTTTTGCTGGCTGAGGAATCCGTGTGTGTCAGCAGATTAATCCGTCATCATTCCACCGTTCAGACGTGTGTGTGTGACAGAAACGTCATGTGGTCGTGTTTATGCAGTCGTGTGCTGCTGAGTCACACGTACAGCTGTGTCTGTGCAGGCAAATAAAAAAAAAACGTGGTGTTAAGTTGTAGATTTGGTAGAAGAAATGTGTGTGCGTGTGTGTGTTTGCATGCATTTGTGTGCTTGTGGGTGAATGCATGTTTTAATTATTTTGGTAATTAACATTTTTGTCGGTGCATTTTGCAGGAATCATCTGACAGCAGCACCACAATTGAGGATGAAGATGTGAAAGGTGGGTCTCACACACACACACACACACACACACACACACACACACACACACACACACACACACACACACACACACACACACACACACACACACACACACGTTTAATCACAGAAAAAGATTTAAAAATAATAATAATAATAGTGACAAAAATATTTCCCAATTTAAAACCACCACCATTTATCTTAAATGTGAATCCATGCAGATTCAACAGCATTCTTCTCTGTTAATATATATGATTTGAGTATTTTTTTTGCAATTTTGGTGAACTGGCCCTTTAAGTAAAATATAGTGTAAATACAGCTTTATTCAGACAGACAGTATGAGAAAAATAATGTTTTTTGAACATTAAATTAGGTAAGCATGTTCTAATATTAACACCAAAATACATTTATAACCCTGAAAATGAAAAATGGTTCTGGATTAGTTACTCCTTGAAGAGACTGGCGCTAAAATGGACCGTTTAGACAGACAGTGAATACTGGTTTATTCAAAATGAAGGTTTCAGAAAAATAATCTGTTTTTTGAAAATGAAATCATGTAAACATGTTCTAGTAGAAACTAAAAATATGAGTATGTACTTGAAAATTATCATGATTTGTCCCCTTTAAAGTATTTTTGTTTTTAATTTGGGTGAACTGGCCTTTTAAGTGAAATATTGAGACAAAAGGTGAATACTGTTTAATTCAGACAGACAGTATGAGGAAGAATAATGTGTTTTTTGAACATTACATGTTAACATGTTCTAGTAAAAACCAAAAATATAAGTATGTACCTGAAAATGACAAAAGTGGTTTCTGGGTTTCTGGGGATTATTTGTTCTTTAAAGAGACAGGCGCTAAAACAGAGCGTTTCAGCCAGATGTGAATACAGGTATATTCAGACAGACAGTATGAGAAAAATAATGTGTTTTTTGAACATTAAAGCATGTAAACATGTTCTACTATAAACCCCAAATATAAGTATGTAACTGAAAATTTGCCTGATATGTCCCCTTTAAGTATTTTTTTTTGTAATTTGTGGATTAGTTACTCTTTAAAGAGACAGGCGCTAAAACAGAGTGTTTTAGACAGACGGTGAAGACATGTATATTCAGTCATACAGTATGAGAAAAATAATGTGTTTTTTGACCATTAAAGCATGTTTACATGTTCTAGTAGAAACTAAAAATATGAGTATGTACTTGAAAATGATCATGATTTGTCCTTGTTTTTAATTTGAGTGAACTGGCCCTTTAACTTAAATATTGAGACAAAAGATGAATACAGCTTTATTCAGTAAGGCAGTATGAAAAAAAATGTGTTTCTTGATATTGAAGCATGTAATCATGTTCTAGTAGAAACCCAAAATACAGGTATGTACCTAAAAATGTAAGTATTTATTTTCTTTGTAGTTGGGTGAACTGGCCCTTTAAGTAAAATATTGAATGGAGGAATTTTATACTTTGATGTTGCTACTTTTAATTTACATGGAAATGTTTGGCTTATTTTGTTGAATTGAGGGATACGATTTGTGAAGGATAAGATTTGTGACGGATAAATAGAGGCATAAAAAAACTGTGACTAAGAGAGAGAGAGTCAGAGAGAGAGAGAGAGAGAGTCAATCAGAGTGAGCTAAGCCTTCCTCTCAGCGAGGGGAGAAGGACACAGTAAATCTCATCTAAAGCGCTGGGACAAGAATAGCGTGATGAGCTCAAGCAGCCTCACATGCAAAGAAGAGATGTGATGGATGATGGATGGAGGTGGAGAGCGACGGGGCGTCTAGATTTGAACATTTCTGAAGAAAGAAAAGGTGGATATGTAGGCGAGGGGTCATGGAGAGGGAGACAACTTTCTGCATGGAAGTAGTTTTTTGTTTGCAGCTTAAAATGAGTGACAAGCTCTTAGGTGAGTTCCTCCTCTGTGTCTAATGATGTTTGTGGATAGTTCAGTGCAGGAGAGCTTCAGTGAACTGTTGCTTCACAAAGAGGTTGAATCGTCAAACATTCACTTTGCTTTTTCTTCTCTGCAGCGCGCAAACAGGAGATCATAAAGATCACAGAGCAGCTCATTGAAGCTGTCAACAATGGAGACTTTGAGGCGTACGCGTGAGTCCACCTCTTCTTCTTGTCTTGTTTCTTGTCCCCCCCCCATCAGCTCGTTGGAAAAGTCTGATTTCAATCCTGCAAAAGTGAGCACTAAAGCTCCGTCCATCAGCCGCAGAGAACCATTAATCTGATTGACGGACAAATGTGTTTTATCTTTGCATTAAAAGATTAAAGAGTAATTACAGTCGTTTTTGTATCCTCTCTCTACCACACAATTAAGATTAATGCTTGGGCAGATTGAGGGAGGGAGGGGGGTGGGGCTGTTTACTCTGGGAGAACGAGAATAGATGGAAAGATATGCACGATGGAAAGTATTATACTCCTGGTAGTGAAGCCATAGTCAGTCAAAAGTTACTGAGTCACAATGTTCAGTTACAAAGTCAAATTTATGAGAAAGTTTGACTTAGTAAGTCAAGATCTCAACATCCTGAATCAAAATTCTGAGATAATAAGTCTTTAACTATTTAATAAGTCAAACTATTGATTTACTAAGTCAAATTATTGAGATACTAAATCAAAATGATGAGGTTCTTAGTCAGAATTATAAGGCTGAGTCAAGATTTCAGAATCAGAAATTATTATCAGAAAAATTACGAGACACTAAGTGACATAACGTTCAGGTAGACATTAGCAGCACATACAGAACAGATATAAGTGGGACAATACGGATACATAAATGGTGCACTACTTCAAAGTGGTACTATGATCAGATAAGATAAGATAAGATAAGATAGAAATGTATTAATCCTGAAGGAAATTCTTGAGCCAGAGTTTCACTAAATATTACAAAAGAAGAATAGCAAAAAAAACAATAGAATAAAAATTACAAACATATATGAACAATAAAATAACAATTAATACGTGTAAAATAAATAATACTGACACAATTAAAAAACAGAACTCAATAGCAATAAGAGTATGTAAAGAAATAAAGTAAAGAATTCAGCTAAAACTGAAAAAGTAAAATATAACAACAAAGATTAAATCCAAGAGTACAAAAAATATAGAGTGTATAAGAAATTATACTTACACTAGTGCCTAATGGAAACGATAATAGAAAAGTAATATTGATGTTGAGAAATGATGATGTCATCACATTGGGGGCGGGGCCAAAGTACTTTTTTGTTTTTTGTTTTTCAGCAGTATAATGCTGCTAGAGAGTCGCTGAAATAACGCCATCCATTATTTTTGTTCACTGTGTTAAGGACGTATAAACTCACATTTAGCACTTTAAAACGTGGTATTTAAATGTGATATTCTGACAATTATCTCCTGCATGTTTTTACAGGAAGATCTGCGACCCTGGTCTGACCTCGTTTGAGCCCGAGGGGCTTGGTAATCTGGTGGAGGGAATGGACTTCCACAGATTTTACTTTGACAATCGTAAGACAGAAATCTAAATTTGTTTTTGCAACTTTAACGTCTGAGTTGTTGGTGAATTCTAATCTTTTTATTTCCCTTCAGTCCTCTCCAAGAACAGCAAACCCATCCACACCACCATCCTCAACCCCCACGTGCACATGATCGGGGATGAGGCCGCTTGCATCGCCTACATCCGCCTGACGCAGTTCGTGGACGGGCAGGGCCAACCCCGCTCCAGCCAATCAGAGGAGACCCGGGTGTGGCACCGCAGGGAGAGCCGGTGGCAGAACGTCCACTTCCACTGCTCGGGAGCTCCCGCTGCCCCGCTGCAGGGATGAGGTACGGAAACAACATGCACAGTACAGAACTTAGCTTAGCTTAGCATAACGACTAGAAACAGGGTGTCTGAATGCAACAAAATCTGCCAACAAGCATCCCTTAGGCACACTGATATTCAAACAGCGATCTTTTAGCTCTCTAGTCAGATGGTCATCACTCCATACCGGCAGATTAATCCACTGGTATCAGTTATAACTGCAATTTACACTGTAGCTATTTTGTCATCATTGTCATTTCCAAAAGTTCTCACCTCCTTCAGCCGCCTCTTGTTTCAGTTTTCTGCTCAAAGTAACTGGAACGGGTTGTTAAAGAAGCTGAAACTCCACACCCTCATTCCGTTACCTTCCTTTAATAACTCACTTCAAACCATAGTCTCTGATCGCTGCACCTGCTTTTAAATGTCTCTTCTCCGTTGTTTCAGATACTGTACATAATGTGATGTTGTAATTTTAGCTATGAGATTGCGACTCAGTTAGAGACTAGTTGGTGAACATAATGGAGCATTTAGCAGCTAGAGAGGCAAATATTTCCCTTATTTTTGGTGGTGGGGACCAAAAACGGAGCAAAAAGAGAGAATATTAGATTAAATTCATCAGGTGACACAGAAACAAACACTTTTTATGAATTATCATGATGTTCTGTGACTACTGAATATGGAAATAAGAAACTGTTTGACAACAAGTTCAACAAATCAACTTAACAGCTTATTTCTGGTGCCTCAAAGTTGCACAAAAACTCACTTATTGCACGTTTAAACTCGCTGTTTGCAGGTAAATTGTTAATTGTGTATCTAATGTCTTTCCAGGAGACTGATAAGGAGGCAGAGAGGAGCAGAGGAGGAGTAAGAGGATTATCTGAGAGGGAGGTGCAGGTGGATGAAGATGGAGGATGGCTTAAAAGGAGTCTGATATTTTGTGATCGTGGTCGCCGACCTCGCCCTTCTTTTCTGTCATCACGTCAACACTACAGCAGCCAATCAACAACAACAACAAAAAGGAAACTCTTTCGCCTGCGTCTTCGACTTCAGTTTGTGGCTGCGAGTCGTTCAACACACCTGGACAACACCTGTCCTCCTCCTCTTCTTCTTCATTTCTGTGCTGCTGAAGATCCACCCTTTTACTTCTCCTCACACATAACGTTATCGTTACTTAACTTCTCGTGTTATTATTATGGCTGCAGTCTATTGTTGTGCTCTTTCGACTGTACAGTATATTTATTAGTCATTTTAAAACCTTTCATTCTTGTATCTTCTGTTTTTTTTTTTTAATGACGAGCATGACTCCTACCTGTGTACTTAATACCAGTGGCTGTTTTTTCTGCACGACTTTGAAGGCTGCCTGTGTGAAAACCAACAAACAGGCCCACACGTGTCTCTTTGACAGATAAAGAGACCAGTGGGTGTGTTTAATTATACGATTTGTTTTATTTCAATGGAGCTTTTCTTTTCTTTCTCTGGAGTGTGTAGTTGACCCCTGACCCGACGCCTCCGTGTGTTGATCGGATCCCCTCTGAGCCGCGGTGAAAACCAAGCAGCATGCCAACATATTACCGTCGTTCTGAATTGAGTCTCTGTGTACTGAACATTGCAAGCTAACTACTGAAATTATGACAATTTATGAGGCTGTTTATGTACATTTCATCGTGGTGACTTGACAGTTATGCTGTAGATGGTATTTAATTGCATGATATTGCAAGTTAATAACATTGGTAAGTTGGGTGTTATTGTGCATTTTGTTGATTTCTTTTTTTTTTGGACTGAACTGCTTTTGAGCTATAATCTATTGCCTCTATTTTCTGGGCTTTGTAAGTGCATAAACTATTTTTTGTGTTGATATGATGAGTGTAGTATAAGAGGATACTGGCGAGGATATAGACATATAGGATATGAAATGCTGGATCCAGATCAGATTTTAAAATAGCTTTTCGCTTTATCAAAGAAAAAAACAAAACAACCAAATCACTTTCATTTTTTAAGGAGCAGACCAGTACTGAGGAGAATGTCACAAGTCAGATTTCACATCAGGGTCTAAGTTTAGATTATTCTCCAGTTTTTGAAATTAAGATTTTTGCTTAGCTCTTCACAAGAAAACACACAACACACACACACACACACACACACACACACACACACACACACACACACACACACACACACACACACACACACACACACACACACACACACACACACAACACAAACAGATAGGCCAGGATTTAAGAAAAAAATTATCAAAGTTAGTTTTTCTTTTTTTTTGCATTCTAAAAACATTTCATTTATTCTGGTTAAGAGCTCTCCTTTTTTCCCAGCTTTGTGACAAAGAACACACCGTCCTCAAGAGGGCGCCACTGTCAAACAACAGAAAATGACTGTAAATCTGAGTCAAATACATGGTTCATCACACAGTTCTGATCTTTGAGCTGGACCACTGCATCTAAAGAGCAGAGTGTGAGACAAATACATTTAAAAGTAAATTAAGATAATTAATATTAAAAAGATATTCAACAAAATTTTAGGATCGCTTTGACTCAATTTTCACAAAAGTTTAAATGTGCAAAACTGAAAATACAGTTGACAAAATCAAGCAAATAAGAGAATAAAATATCAAACTATAAAAGAAAATATGGATAAAGATAATAAGAGTTAAATAAACTAATAAAATATTTAGGCTAACATTCTTTTTTTTTTTAAGTTTTGAGAAGTTTATTTATGTAGCACATTTCCTCAACAAGGCAATTCAAAACGCTTTGCATAAAAAAATTATATGACCAAGTGCAAAAAAAAACACGTTATAAAGGGTCATTTAAATAATTAAAATTCATAGAGTATAAAAAATATAAACAAGCTAAAATAGAATAAGACGCGTATAGAATAAAATAATAAAAGCTGCAGTGCAGTTTAAGAAATAATAAAATAAACAGAAAATAATTCAACCTTGATTTAAAATAAGTGAGTTTTTTCCATATATATGATACATAAAAAAAGAATAAAATAAGTTGTAATTATTGAAACTCTTGCTGACATGAGCTGTCTGTATAACATACCTTTTGTTCTGTACTTTGCATGAAACAGACAGCATTTTGTCGTTAAAAGTAAGAATTTAACAAGTCAGTTTTATCTCTTTTGCACATTGAAACTAAACCTTAAAAACTGCAAATCAAATTCACAATCGAACCCTGTGTTTGAGTCTCATTAACAAACCTGCATTATCATCATACAGACGCTCTGCAGGTTGTATTTTAAGTATTTTATCACCATTAGTACCAGTGAAACTCCCATAAAGGGCCTGAAACCAAAACCAACAGCTGCTCCTCTCTGTCCAGTCCAAACCCTGCTAGTCTCAGAGCTGTAATGGGATTACTGGTCACTTAGGTCTATTTAATCCTGATTCCCTTCATTAGTATTCAGCCTCTCAAACGCTATTTAAACTGCTTCAGAAGAGCCTCTGGATTTATTTTCTATTAATGAGCAGGAGACGAGTGTGGCGGTAAAAGAACGCTTCTGTGTGTGAAACAAAAGCTTCTCTGGTTTTCTTTTTTAAAGATTTATTATACTGATGATGATGACGACGGTGTGCATTCCAAGTCTTATCAATATTAAACATGTGATCAGATGTAATCGGTGTGTGAACCAATAAAAATGACAACGCAGAGATCCGCATTACTCCTCTCTCTGATCACGACATGGATGTGTTTGTGTGTGTGTGTACCAGAGGTCAGAGGTCAACCTGAGGCAGAAGAAACAGCTCAGGAATCAATCAATCAATCAGTGGGTATTGATCACAAAGCTGGTAAAGACGTCGGTTCAATAAACACAGAGAGGAGAGAAGAACACTGGTGGAAATAGACTTACACAAGAGGTTAAATCCTGAGGTACTTGTACTTTACTTTATTGAGTATTTTTCTATTTGATACCACTTAATACTTATACGCCACATCTCAGCCGTGTTGGAGGAAGTGAAAAATAAATAAATACCACAGCGTAGAAATACTGTAACAGCATCCAAGTTTCAAAAGTACAAAAAAAGTACAAAAAGAATTGCATCAAAATATAAATTGAAGTACCAAATTTAAAAGTACTCATTATGTAGAATGGCCCATTTTAGAATGACGTTAGATTATCAGATTAAACCATAATTATTTATTCAATAATATATATTTTCTTCCTATTCATCTTCTTCTTCTTCTTCTTCTTCTTCTTCTTCTTCTTCTTCTTCTTCTTCTTCTTCTTCTTCTTCTTCTTCTTCTTCTTCCATTAATAATCTCTCGACCCCTCAAGTTTATCTGGAGACCCTTTGGAGGGCCCCAACCCCTAGGTTGGAAACCACTGGACTAAACTAGTTTACTGTATATAAAGTATTTCACAGTAACATGCTGCTGTAACATTAATAGTTCAGTGATAATAATGTTGCATTGAACCAGATATCCCTAGTATACTGCAGAACGAGTACTTCTACCTACAATACTTTAGTACATCTTGTTCAAAGTACTTTTGTCCTTTAACTGAAGTAAAACTTGTATAACTGAGAGAGGTCTGCTGGTGACGTTGTGAGGACAGGAAGTTCATTCGCTTGCTCTTTAGATAATCAGTGACTCGGAACAAAGGTCGATGTTTATTGTTCTGTTCGAGGCAGCGCCGTGAATGAAGTACATCTGGCTGTGTACCAGAACATATAAAAGTACCGGGTGTAAAAGTACAACAGGTAACAGATCATGTTTTACCTCAACAGTCCAAAAGATCAGACAGATAGTAAAATTGGGTTGGTTATAAAATAATATTTGCTCTGAACTTTATAAGAAACAAATCACAAATCAGTTTTAGTGATGTACTTAAACACAATTTCATTAGTATTTTAATTTTATGCTACTTTGTACTTCTACTCTGATACATTTTAGGTGAACATGTTGAATATTGAACACCAGTAGTGGCTAAGTAGATTTACTCCTCCTTTAATTAAGTACAATTTAGGGTACTTGTACATCACGTATGAAGCTGCAATTGTTTATTACTTGTCAGTTTAAATATTTATATAGAAAACATAAATAAAGGCTCTTAAATACAATGATTTGTCATAAACTAAAGTGCCTAAATGTATATAAAGTAGCTCCACCTGGATCAGCTACAGCACTGACTTCAGTATGAACTATCTCCTATCATATTTATGTACTTTTACATCAGTAAAAATGTAAATGTACACTGTGGTATTGTTAAGTGATCTTCTAACTTGCTTACATGTACATCAATAATAATAATAATAATAATAATCCAATACTAATATATAATAAACAAAAACCTAAATAAAGTACTACTTTTTCATAAGTTGTGTGTTTTAATAAAAGTATAGTATGTGTATTTATTGTCTGTGTAGTTGTATAGTATGTGTATTTATTGTCTGTGTAGTTGTATAGTATGTGTATTTATTGTCTGTGTAGTTGTATAGTATGTGTATTTATTGTCTGTGTAGTTGTATAGTATGTGTCTGTGTAGTTGTATAGTATGTGTATTTATTGTCTGTGTTATTGTCTGTGTAGTTGTATAGTATGTGTATTTATTGTCTGTGTAGTTGTATAGTATGTGTATTTATTGTCTGTGTAGTTGTATATAGTATGTATGTGTATTTATTGTCTGTGTAGTTGTATAGTATGTGTATTTATTGTCTGTGTAGTTGTATAGTATGTGTATTTATTGTCTGTGTAGTTGTATTTATAGTTGTATAGTATGTGTATTTATTGTCTGTGTAGTTGTATAGTATGTGTATTTATTGTCTGTGTAGTTGTATAGTATGTGTATTTATTGTCTGTGTAGTTGTATAGTATGTGTATTTATTGTCTGTGTAGTTGTATTTAGTTATAAGTATGTGTATTTATTGTCTGTGTAGTTGTATTTATGTGTAGTTGTATAGTATGTGTATTTATTGTCTGTGTAGTTGTATATAGTATGTGTATTTATTGTCTGTGTAGTTGTATAGTATAGTATGTTGTATTTATGTGTATTTATTGTCTGTGTAGTTGTATAGTATGTGTATTTATTGTCTGTGTAGTTGTATAGTATGTGTATTTATTGTCTGTGTAGTTGTATAGTATAATATGTGTATTTATTGTCTGTGTAGTTGTATAGTATAATATGTGTATTTATTGTCTGTGTAGTTGTATAGTATGTGTATTTATTGAATTTCCCCCATGGGGATCAATAAAGGAATATAATAATAATAATTCATTGTTTTCCTTGTGTTTTTCTGACGCAGCCGCACTGGCTCTCTGCTGACGTCGGCGTCCTGCGTGACGTAGATCAGCACCGGAGTGACGAGACAGTGCTCGAGCTCGGACTCACCTCTCTGTGTCGTCCAGGTGAGCGCTGCGGAGAGGAAAGCCCCAGGTGAGCGGCGACAGAGAAAGGTAAGAAAAAAGAAGAAAAGGTAAAGAATGCAAAAGTTGAAGCTGGGTGGTTAACTCTGAAGGAGGTGAATGTTAATGTGACAGGTAAACTCAGGTTCATCAGCTGATCTACACCTGAGATAAAGGCACACCTGGGTTTCATGGTCATCAATAAAAAGATAAAGATGATGACATTCTAAATATTCATAATGAAACCTAAACTCTAAAGTATGTGTAGCCTGAACAGGTGGATTCCTCTGTGCCATAGAGCTCCATTTTATCCAAAATATGTATTATTTTATTTATATGTTATATTTTATGCCTTTATTTTAACTATAACACTATTTTATGTCTTAGACTCTTTTCTTTTAAAACATATTTAATGATCATTGTTGGAGGGAGCCTGAGATCTCAGATGTTCATCACCAACAAACTAGTCCTCATTGTGCATATGACAATGACAATAAACAACTTGAAATAAATGAGTCGCATCCTGTCACTGGTTTATTTAGACCGGTTCTGCTTCCACCTAAATACTCACTAGAACACCAAATGTGGATTAATTCACCACTGAAAATAGACCATAAAAAGAGCACTATTTTGTAACATTGGCTAAAAACTACGATTCTCAGGTGTTTTAGGAAATGGAAATTGTAGTTTGAGTGAAGTCAAAGTTTCATGTGTTAAAGCTGCATTCTCTCTAGTGTCCACCAGGGGGCGACTCCTCTGGTTGTATAGAAGTCTATGAGAAAATTACTCTACTTCTCTCTTGATTTATTTTATATGAATAAATAAATATATATAATAAATATTTATATATTTATAGTAAATTATGCTCCATTTAGAGTCACACAGACCAAAAAACAATCCAAGATGGTGACGGCAAAGTCGCCAAAATCAAGGGTTCAAAACGGCAGTCCACAAACTAATGGGTGACGTCACGATGTCCACCTTTCATATTTAATCTATAGTTTTGATCTCATGCTTTAAGATTTGCTCACAAGTCGCACTGATGAAGTGTTTCTGATGGACGATATTTTACATTTACCCTCAGCAGGATCCAGGGGACGATCTCAGGAGTAGGAGCCGTGGAGAAGTTAACCCCAAACAGCAGGAACTAGAGGAGCAGCTCCAGAGGAGCGTGGAGGGGCCTCCTAGCCTCGGGGAACTTGCTGCTGTGTTGTTCTTCCAGGAAGGGAAGAGGGGGTTTTAAGGAGCCGTGGCTGATCTGCAGCCATGCACCGCTTAAGGACTACAGTTTTAAGGCTTCGGCCTTTAGCAGCATCACAGACAGCCCCGAGCCCATCGCAGCCCAGACTGTGGGCCATCGAAGGGGGCTTAAGGACGTTTAAGCCTGCGAGGCGCCTGAACTCATCAGCGGCTGCTGAGCCCTTTCTTAATGGCACCAGCTCTAACTATGTGGAGGAGATGTACTATGCGTGGCTGGAGAATCCCAGGAATGTGCACAAGGTACTGTTCATATTTTGTCTTGTGATTAATGTCACACCTGCTTTATTTATGCTTGAGACCTTGAATTTTGCTCATGCACATATGCAAAACAGGTTCAGTGCTAATTCATAATGATTGTGTGTCCCTCCAGCAATGATACACATGTCCTCTCAGTAGTTAAGTAGGGTAAAGGTACTAATAGACACTGCTGGTACTTTTTGTGTTTGCTTATGAATGTTTGAATAACAGAGCAAAGCAGAGCAAACAGTGAATGACAGATAGCACAGCAAACAAACACTGAATGTACTCTAAACCAAAATACAAAATACAGTTACACAAGTTATTTCACATCGAAGTAAGTTGAGCAAAGGTCACAAAAAATGTTCAACATGTAAAGTCCAGTGCAAAATACCTCATTAGCATCTAAGTGACAAACTGACTGCTGTGTGTTAAGCACATGTTAGCGTCTAAAGGGTTGGAGATCTAAAGTGAAAGCAAGACTTACCAAGGACACTTCAAATGTAAATATATTGTTAGAGGGTCAGTTTACCCAACATACAAAAGTAAACATATATTTTCTCACTTAATGGCACTGGTAGAAACATGTATTAAAATAACAATAACTTTATTTATGCAGCACTGTTAGAAGACAGTGTCTCAGTAACATGACATAATCAAAACATTACATTTCACAAGAGATAGAAATGAGTTTTTGCGAGAGCTTTAAGAGAGAACACTGATTACCCTGAACTATAGTTTGTACTATTTGTAATATAAACAGATTTCCAAGTGACGTCTTTGTGAGATTCATGCATGTGGGGGTTAGAAAATACAGAATAACTGTGAGCTTATTGGGAGATAAACATTAGGAAATGTTGTTTTAAACTCCCTGTTAGCTCAGAGTAAAAAGATTAGCTGTTAGCATGTAGTGATCTGGTCAGAGCAGTTGGGTTTTTCATACGGTGGTGGACAGTTTTGCGCTGAAACAGATGAGGAAGAAACATCTGTTTTAACGTAAGACAGGCCTCACTGTTTCTGCTGTTTAATGAATATTGCACAGGTGTGATTATCCAGTCTCGGTTACCGTTGTTACTGCTTTTACTAAATGTCATTTCTCACTTGAATTCAGTGAATAACTTTCATTACAAACAAATCTTCCAAATTACTAGAAAGGGTGATGTAAAAGCCTGTTTACTACCAAGCTTATCTAGAACTTTAAACTTTGCCTTTTGTCGGCCAAGTAGAACAACCTCACATTTACAACCAATGAATTGAAAAACATCATTAAATAGATTAACCTGGATACCCTTGGAGACAAGCTTTCCCATTGTAGAGCCGTCATAAAAAATGTTCAAACAAACAGCTCGTGAAAGATGGAGGGATGGGATGTTACATTAATGCAACACTGTAAATCCAATGAAAGACTGTTCATCTTTTGGTTTTTGTAATAACAGACACCATGCAATTACTGTTTGTTGTTAATGATCTGTGTTGTTGTGCTGCCAAGTTACAATGACGTAGTAAAAAAAGGTTAAGTCACGCTACTTGTTTGCTGATATCTCACTACAGAGGCGGTTTGTGAAGCAGCTTTCCTTACGTTGTGACTACACTGATCTTAAAAGCCTCTCAAAGCAATAAGCCAATTACTCTTCTCTCTGGGTAGAAACTTAGATGCTTAGGTGAGGTTGGGCGACCGTTTCAATTCATATTTAGATTAATAGAACCTTTAAGCTTTTTGCAAGCGATACAGTCAAAGTTAAGTGAATAAACATTTATGAAAGAGTGTGAACATTTTGTTTATAATATCTAAACATTTAAAAAAAAATGATGTTAAATAGCATAAATAGTCTCCTCTACTAAAACACAGCTCCCTTTTAAAGGTTGGTGCGACAATATCACAGCATCATGTTCTGTTTAACATCATCTTAACTTTAATAGCATAATTCAAATCATACCGATAGCTAGTGCTGTACTAAATATCGTTTGACGCTTCAAAGCTTCATTCATAACCTTGATATTCCAATTATTATCATTATCAATAGTCACGCTTTCATACACACACACAGTGAATGACGCGGCTACAAAAGATAGATGTAATAATAATAATAATTCACATCTTGTTTTTATGTAACAGAATATTCAGCTTCAATCCATATTTGTTGGTGTTTTAGCATTTCAAAAACAGCATTTTCACTGCCGCCACAAAGCAAGGCACGCACTGCTATTAACAGGGCGTTCTTGCAGCAATCTAACAGAACCATACTTTTATTATACAACCACAATAACAATATGTATGTAAAATAAAATATTTGTTTTATAGTGTTGAATAACTTGTCTACTTTCATTCTCTCTCAGTCCTGGGATATATTTTTCCGTAATGCTAACGCCGGGGCTCCGCCTGGTGCAGCCTACCAGAGCCCTCCACCCCTCAGTGGGTCTTCTCAGGGACTGGCCGGTGTCCGGGCACTGGTGGGGGTCCAGCCCAATGTGGAGAAGCTGGTGGAGGATCATCTAGCAGTACAGTCACTCATAAGAGCATACCAGGTAAACTACAAAAAATACAAAAATGTTTTTTGTTGTGTATTATATTTGTGGAATGCTGCATTGTTTTCGGAACGTGAATCATATTAGATGGAGTGTTGTTTGACCACATTGCATTCATCATCAGGCCTCTGGTATCAGCACTAGATCATGAAACGATGAGAAAGATCAAACAGCAAACTGACAATAGTATGTCTTTCATTTTACTGGCAAGAAAAAAAATGATTTTACAAACCCCATCTAGAAAACAATGGCTCATTTTTTAGGCTGCATGTGTTCAAGAAGACAACGTTATACATGTAGCAGACCGGTGTTTTCAACCTGAAACCAAAATTCTGGTTTGGTTTGTTTGCAAATGTTCCATTAAATTCAAGTTAGGTGCCATTTTAGGGGATAAAGAAATTAATTTTGATGCCCTTTTTTTAATATAAAAATAAATGTATTATCAAGCAATCCCTCAGAGAGATGCTATACTGCCATTTAAAAAAAACTTACCTGGACAATTAACTAATCTACATTGACATATTTACAGAGCAGCGGATATTCACACCCAGCTGCACTGTGCTGTTGTGTACTTTTTTTTTTTAGCTAACTTTGATTTCTGTTCAGAGGTCAGTTTTACTCTTGTGTTCCTCTTCATACTTTTGTTTACAGCCTTATTTTATTGTTTATCAGAGCTGTGTTGAGTACAAACTATCCGTACTGTATTTATGAGGCTGATACTGATATCAATGTCTAGTTTTTAAACCAATAACAATATATCCTTCGAAAGTATTTTTTTAAAACTACTTTTTGAATGATGCCTTAACGTGTCATTTAAATGTTGCAGCTGGTCATGATGAAAACAGTTATAGCAATAAGGAACTATAGCTTTCAGATAAAGGTCTTCTGGGAGTAAAATATTCGGTAAAAAAGTAGTGAAGTAGAAGTATTTAGTAGCATATCATGGAAATATTTCAATACAAGTAGTAGTACATTTAGTAAATGTGCTCAGTTTGCTTAGCGAGCTAAAGGCCTGCTAGATGGACATTGGATTTACAAACTTTGACCTACATCTCTTCTACTAACGTGTCATATGTTAGGAAATCTTACAGGAAGTGGTCAGCAGTTGACAAACACAGACAGACACTAATCTGCAGAAATTGGGTTGTCAAATACTGACCTGTTACACAATCACTGAGCTGTGTTTCTCTGTGCAAAAGGTACGAGGACATCACATAGCCAAGCTGGACCCTCTGGAGATCAGCTGTGTGGACTTTGACGATGCCCCCTGTACCGTTGGCTTCCAGAACGTTGGTGAGGAATATCAACCTGCCTACATGTTTACTCTCTGTCCCAGTTCTTCCCACTTCCTGTTTTCATTTCACACAAATAATTGTCCCATCCCACGCTTTACATTGAGTGTTTTTCTTTCTACTCTGCTCTGTGCACACCTTTCTCCATGTGACACACTCGTCAGTTCCAACACACTTATCTTCAGTGATCTCCCCTCCAACCTGGTCAAACCACTTATGTTCACGTCCATGAACCCACCTTTACTCTGTTTTGAATGTAATGTACTGTAGGTTCAGGGTCTAGGTATGCTCTATCAGTCACAAGACTCCATTGACAAAAACAGTAATTTTACACAATAACACAAACACACTAACAGATGGAGGCAGAAGTAGACCAGCACCTCCTGTGTTCTTTGAGGTAAAATGACTGTTTTTGTCAATGGAGTCTGGTCTTTGCAGAGAGCGTAGATAACAGCTTCAGTTCCTCGTCATAAAGGTCTGTCTGACAGTAAGATAAAGAGGTGAAAATATTCTAAATATAGCGTTCACCTAAACGGATATCGATTCTTTTAGGGGACTAAATGACGTCCACAGCGGTACTTTGCTTTTCTCCCGTACGCCTGTTTCACCAAACTCCATCTACTGTAGTAACAGTGGGCGGCTGTGGCTCAGTGGAGAGCAGGGTCGTCCTCCAATCAGAGGATCGGCGGTTCAATCCCTGGCTCCGGCAGTCCATGCCGGTGTGTCCTTGGGCAAGACACTTAACCCCAAATTGCTCCCGCAGGCTGTTCCTGCGGTGTGTGTATGTATGTGTATGAATGTTAGTTAGAGTCTGATGGGCAGGTGGCACCTTGCATGGTGGCTCCTGTCATCAGTGTATGAATGGGTGTGAATGGGTGATTGATTGGTAATGTCAAAGCGCTTTGAGTGGTCGGAAGACTAGAAAAGCGCTATACAAGTACAATCAATTATTATTATTATTATTATTAACACTGACTATGGAGAAGGACCTCATAGAACTCCACTTCTAAACTATCCCTTGTATTTAATAATATATATATACAAATATAAGTAATGCTTTATAGTAATTGATAAGAACATCATTTTGGCTGGTGTACATAAAAACATTTTGTACCATGTCACAAAGTGTTTCTGTATAATATCTGTGGACAGGAGTGCCGTCCATTTTTTTTACTATTATCTGAGGTTTTATGGAATTGACTAGTCAATTACTTAAGAAAGTAATCTGCAGATGAATCTATAGAAGTCGTTACTTGAAGCCCTCCAGTTATGGTTAACCTTCAAAATGTTGCTGAAAACAAGTTGTCGGAGGGAGAGCTTTTACGTTTTTGGAATTCGACCTCTGTCCTTTTTTTAGGTCAGTTTTAAAAGTTATTAAACTGCAGACTTTATAAATTATTTTAATAGTAAAACAGGCTGTTAATCGTTTACTAACATTAATAACAGCAGAGTTTATTGCTTCTTAGAAAGAGTAACTTAATTAGTTGGTTTTTTTGCTTTCTAAGAAGAATCAAAGGGACAGTTATGATAGAGGATACAAACCTGCTACATCTGGTAACAACCTAAGAGTTGTTTTATTATTAATTATTATTATTAAAAAAACATTTATGACCCATTGATAAAGCCATTAGACATAATGTCTTAAAGTAAGAAACACTGCATTAGAAAATCTATCTCTTTTGTAAATATGTCTCAAACGTTTCTAACCGGAATATTATTCATTAATGTTTTTTGCCCTAATACGTCACGTTTGGCCTTTCACACGTGTATCTTATCAGCACAGGCTGTACAGCGAGTTATAGTTTCTGAGGAAGCCAGATAAGAAAACGTGCTTTATGGTTGTTAACACAACACTTTCTTTCAGGTCTAATGTTTGGGAAGTGATCTGGGAAATTAAAAATGTTCTTTATTGAGTTTGGTCACATGTTTGCTCTGTTCCATTTACTGTGTAAACTAAACATTGACTTGTCAGTTTTGTTGCAGTGATGCAAAGAGTTCAAACATATTGGAAAGTGTGTGTGTGTGTGTGTGTGTGTGTGTGGCGTGTGATGCATGCCTGCAGCAAAGTGTCATTGTGCCTAATGAAAAGGTTGGGCCTCTGAGTTCAAAAACAGGTTGATTGTTGTGAGCTGTGATGGGTTGTTCGACGGTTAGAAGTGTCATTGTTCAGTTTTCACTGTGTTCTGCTTTGTCCGGGTGGACCTGAGGTTCACAGAGGTCGGACAAAAGGTCGGTGTCGGCGTTCCTAATCACGGCCTGTGAGAGTAAATGAGAAGCTCTGTGCAGTACTTTACCCACAGTATGTGTGTGTTTGTGGCTCTGCATGCCTCCAGAGTTTGAACGTGTGTGTTATCTGATCAGATGTTGGAGGAGAACCTGCTCTTTGCTCTTCTAGTGGGAGCTAACTGACTCTTGGCCCTCATCCGGTCTGTGGTGTTCCTGGTGAAATTCAATTCAAAACATGTTTCCTGTGGTTCATCATTAGCTTATTAACTAGTACTGTGCTCTTTACTGGTCTCCTCTATGTTGTCCTTCATCTCTTATTGCTAGTTGTGTCTGTTTTAATCTCTAAAAGTTATATTTGCTCCCTTTTTTCTTTTGTGCTGATCCAAGCCGTGGCTCTGATCCGTGATACGATCTGAACCGTGAGTTTCATGATCCTTCTCTTGGAGGAAAAGGGAAAAGTATATTGAGCTACAGGGTGTGTGACCTTTGCTCAGCAGCGTATCTGTGTGCGCTTCATTAAAATGTTATCGTGGGCAGCGCTTGATTACTGTGTTGACTCATTCTGTCATCAGAGAAAACAAAGTTCTGTGGGTTTTTTTTTTCATGTGCGAGGCTGTTCATGGAGGGGGAGGAAAGTCTAAAGATCCCTTTTGTAACAAAGAGAGCTGACTCTGGCATATTGGATTGAACCCACCGTCCCCCTTTCCTCAGCACAACCCTAATTTGCTGACAGAGACACAGCCGTAGATAGAACCTCTGTTTCACAGCGTCTTATCTCTGTTTGGGTGCCACCAGGCCTTCACATGCTTCAGATAAACAGAAGCTATCGAGTCTCAGACCGCTCCTCCTCAGAATAAACACACCAGTCCTGTTTGTTGGACCACATCAGCTGCTTCTCTCTGTGTCTTGTCTAACAAACTGTCTGGTTCATTAAAGGTGTGTGTGGGGGGTTAAGAATACAATCAAAGACCACAGTTTCATGTTAAAACCCACAAGCAGGTTATTAAGGAGGACCCCGGACCTACCTGATCTTGTCTGTCAGGCTAGACCAGAGCCTCGGGGGTCCTGATGAAGAAAGCTCAGGCTTTTAAAGATTCTATTCATCCCAGTTTTGATTCAGTAGAAACCCCCGAGAGACATTTGGCCTCATAAGGGAGTAGAGGATATAATTACTTGACCGATTTTATCCCAAAAAGCTCATTTTACTCTTAATGAGGAGAACTGAAACTCGCTCATAATGAGTCCAAAATGTGGTTCCATGTAGCTCAACCTGCAGTCAGGAAATCAAAAGATCAGTAACTGATGTTTGTGTATAAATCCTTTTTGAGCTGCAACTATTAATCATTAAGTCCATCAAAAGAAAATTAATATTATGATTAATATCATGGAATTCGATAAATGTTTCTGTCAATTTGTTGCCATTTTTGATAGTCAATTAAATACGTTTTGGTTTATGACTTTTTGTCGGCCAAATTTTAAGACATCACTTTGGTAAAACAGAATATAGGGCATTTTACGAAAATAATTATAATAATAATTTACGGAACAGGGGAAGGGGGGTAATATTTAGAGGAAAACTCAGAATGTCATAGACTAAAATGTTGAAATTAACAAAAAAAATCACAAAATAAGCGAGACAAAAACTGACATTTTCTGAGATAAAAAAATTATTTAAATTAGAGAATTTCTTGCAAACGTATGATAGTATAATCTCAGCAAATATCCAAGGTTTAAATTAAATTTTTTTGTCTCTCATTATATCCCCCAAAACGTTTTTTTTTGTATCTACAACGGCTCTAACGTGCTCTCGTACTGCTTGGAGATTATGATGAGCGTTTTTTGCTTTTTTTTAACACTTTTTAACGATTAATCAAAATATGTTAAAAAAAATAAAATTTGGTAGTTGCAGCCCTCCAGTTCCTTTTTAAAGTTTATCAATAATACAAATGTAATTGAAGTGGAAAAAGTACTGTCTGAATGCTGCAGCATTTTGGACTAAATGTCATCTGGCAGAGTAAACAGCTGCTGAGGGAGCTGAAATAGTGAAGATGAAAATAAAGCAGCAGGGATCACAAATTCTAGGTGTGTTTCCTGTACCTTCTTTTATGCTCTGTTCCTCGGTTATATATGTCAGTCACTTGGTGTCTTTCTGTTCCCAGCTCTCTCCCCCCCTCAACACCTTGACCTGGTTTGCATGCCTGTGCTCGTTCGCTGGGTTTTTCTCCTCACGTTTATGTCTTTGCAACAGGTTTTTACGGACTGACTGAGTCCGACTTGGACAAAGTGTTCCGGCTTCCCACCACCACCTTCATCGGTGGCAGCGAGAGCTCTTTGCCTCTCAGGGAGATTATACGACGCCTGGAGGTAAAACACTTTGAAAAGGGTCAACGGTGAAAAACATTCCTACAGTGATAAATAGTTTTTTGTAAAACACCACAAAATAGGATTAAAAACTAGTGAAATATTTCATTACAATTCGTTACCATTAGAAATTAAAATAATAAAACAAAGTAGAATTTGACATTTCAATGACAAAACAATACAAACAAAAAGTAGCTTCACTGGTTTTCTTGGAAACACCAAAAAGAAAGAAAGTGAAACATCTGACAGCTGTTGTTGAAACACAACACTCTGAAATATGTCCAAGAATCTGAGAGATGGCTTGAGGAAAAGAACTTCAGCACTAGTGAAATTTAAGTTACACAAAGTAAACATGTAATTTTCTTAAGCGTCAGTTCTGGCGTTACAGGATAATCAAAATGTATTGATAATCATGATTTGATTATATGATAAATATGCATTTTTTTTATGTTCTTCATATTTAAAAACGTATTTTTCTTTGTATTGGACAAACAATTCGTGAACTGTGAAAACAAAAATGTTTTTTCTCCTAAATTTGTAAAAGAGCTCCCGACCATTCATGTGACATTTTCTCATACGTAAGAAGAGAAAAGCAAAAATAAGAAAACATTGGTGAAGCCCAGAAATGAGTTCTCATATCGCTTCCTGCAGGAGGCCCATCTTGTGCAGCTTCGATCTTTTACAGGACAACTGACACAGATGATTCGACTCATTAAACCTCTCTCCTCCAGATGGCCTACTGTCAGCACATCGGAGTCGAGTTTATGTTCATTAACGACGTGGAGCAGTGCAAGTGGATCAGGCAGAAGTTTGAGACACCAGGAGTCATGCAGTTCAGTCCGGAGGAGAAGAGGACTCTTCTGGGCAGGATGATCCGATCCACAAGGTCTGTCTGAGTTTCTGCACATTCCTCATCACACCTCCGTAATTAAACGGAAAAGCATGCAAAGTGGGGGGGAGGTGGGTGGGGATGGATTATGAGCCTCAATGTGAAGCAGCAGCACCACCACCTGTTCACAGGTTTGAGGAGTTCCTCCAGAGGAAGTGGTCTTCTGAGAAACGGTTCGGTCTGGAGGGTTGCGAATCGCTCATCCCGGCCCTCAAGACCATCATCGACAAGTCCAGCCAGAGCGGAGTGGAGAGTGTGATCATGGGGATGCCTCACAGGTAACACAGTGGTGTACCACGCAGACATCCAACCCTTTTTGACACATGATACCATCAGATGAAACAGCTTGTACCTGGTGTGTGGTTCTCCATCAGAGGGAGGCTGAACGTTCTGGCTAACGTGATCCGGAAGGAGCTGGACCAAATCTTCTGCCAGTTCGACTCTAAACTGGAAGCTGCTGACGAGGTTTGAACATGAACATGAACTTGCTAAAAGTGAAAAGAGAATATCGTTATACCTCCAATATATGAAGCTACAGTGAGCAGGCAATTAGCTTAGCTTAGCATAAAGGGAATGGAATTAGAAAGAGAAACCTGGTTTTCTCCAAAGATTAAAAGAATGTGCCAACAAATGGCTCTAAAACTCACTAATTATCACGTGTATATCTTGTTTTGTTTAGTCTTAGCCCAGCCGAGTAATACTATAGTTCCAGCACATAACTGTCTCTACAAACACAACATCTTGTTCACACACTTTGGTCTGTTTAGCGATTAAGCAAACACGATTTAACATGTCAAATAGTGAGATTTAGAGCAGTAGGGAGGTGGATTTGTTACCAGGCTAGCTGTAACCCCCTGTTTCCAGTCTTTATGCTAAGCTAAGCTAACCAGCTGTAGCTTCATATCTAAATCTTGACAAAAAGGCTTATAAGCATGTTTTCCAAAATGTCAAACTATTCTTTTAATTAGTTTGTTTTGATCAACCAACAGGCCAAATCCCAAAGATTTATACTTGATGAATCGGCTAAATGACTAACTGACAAAACATTGTCTGTTAATCACGAATTGATTTTACAAACCAATCCTTTAGCACTAGTTGCAGCCTAAAAGTATAAACTCTTTCCTGATGTTTCTGCTCTCAGGGTTCTGGTGATGTGAAGTATCACTTGGGGATGTATCACAAGAGGATGAACCGGGTCAGCGACCGGGAGATCACCATGTCTCTCATGGCGAACCCGTCCCACCTGGAGGCCGTGGACCCGGTGGTTCAGGGAAAAACCAAAGCCGAGCAGTTCTACTGCGGAGACACTGAGGGCAAGAGGGTGCGCTGGGTTTGATACAGACAAATGGAGGGGGACATAAAAAAGGCACCTTTGCTCGTATTCTTAACGTTTTTGTACCCTGATTTTACAGGTGATGTCCATTCTGCTTCACGGCGACGCTGCGTTTGCAGGCCAGGGTATCGTGTACGAGACGTTCCACCTGTCTGACCTGCCGTCCTACACCACACACGGCACCATACACGTGGTGGTCAACAACCAGGTACCCACCCTCGTGTCTTTCAGCACCTTAATGGGATATGTTAAATAAACGAAACCAGTTTAGCTATATGAAGTGCTGTTTTTCGTGAAGTTTTCGAGGCATCATAAATCATATGCAACATAAATTCTTAGGCTGTTTGTCACTTTGACGTGTCACAGAGCGGCACACGTTGTGGGAATTTCCTCCAGGTTAATCTGTGCTTGCAGGAAATTGGGAAATCCTACGTTCAGAGAGTCTGGGGATTCCAGTCTCTAGTGTGGCAGCAGAGCGCCGGTTCAGCCTTCAGTATGAAATAAAAAGGACATGAAAGTCATCCGTCTGCTGCAAATACGGAAATATAATTATACATTTGCTTCGTTTGTGTTGACAAGAAATTTGACAGCAAGGTCGGTGACGTGTCTCTGTTCATCTCTTCTCTCCATTCCCTTATGAACGCATAAATTATAAACTTGTTCTGCATATTAATGTTAATGTTTGTGTGTCGTTGACTCAGTCCTCAGTAAAAAAAACTCAAAATGTATTTTAAAAAGATAGATGTCATCGTGTCCGTCATTCTATGTCTGACTTATAATTTACTCAATTTAAATGACTAGTAATAACAGGTTATGACGGAATATTTACAACCCTGTCTGTCAAAATGACGGACCACGAGAAAGTCAAACACAACCACTGTTTTTGTCATGATTCTCCAAATATAGGATTCAATTTTCATTTTAAAGTAGTCTTGATTTGTCAACAGATTATTGGTTTTATATTGTCTCTTTAGATGGTCTCAAGTGTGATATAACCACCATATTCTCTGGGGAAATGTACCACAGTAAGGCCACATGGTCAAATGAATGTAATAATAACTTATTTCACTAGTCAACTGGGAACAAAGTGAACAGAAAGAGGAGCTTCTGGACGGCATGAGCTACTTTAGACCTGTTAAAGTCTCCAGATTCCTGTTCTTTGTTTACATAACTCACGGAGGAAGGCAGAACTGTTGACACTCCGGTGAGTTCAGGGAAAGCAGGAGGATTCTCCGTCATCTCCAGCCATTATACCTTACTTTGGACACGTGCAAGTAGGTCAAAGTGGAGAGAAAACTAATCCTGCCGTTGATTTCAAAAGTCAAAACACTTCTATTCATTATGATATTTGGGGTTTTCTCTTTTTATATAACTTTTTTTTTTTTTTTTCAGCAGGATCAAGACTATAATTGATGCCTTTTTGGCTCAAAAAATGTAGATTATACATTTCTGCTAATCCATTTGCAATTTGTGACGCGCAAAACAAGGTTAACTTTTCTACACAATGTCTCAACTTGTGTTATATATTTAGTCAAGTTGTGTTCTTACATTATCCCAAATGTTTCCAACAATATTCTAACAGAGAAATCTTCAGTTTTGATCACTGTGTGTTTCATTCGGTCGCCTGTCAGTGGCGTTTCCTCTTTGTGCAGCGTCAGCGTTGATAAACTGACTTTTATCCAGTTTTATGCAACAACTTTACGACACACTTTTTAGTCACTTAGGTTTTTAGTCATCAGAGTTTTTTTTTTTTAAATACACAGCCTGAAATGATAAAAAGAGTAAACTCTGCTGGTTTAAATCTGTCTAATGTTGTCATTAATCCTCTCATCCACACAGATCGGTTTCACCACAGATCCCAGGATGGCGCGTTCGTCTGCTTATCCCACAGACGTGGCGCGTGTCGTCAACGCTCCCATCTTCCACGTCAACGCGGACGACCCTGAGGCGGTGATGTATGTGTGTAAAGTGGCGGCCGAGTGGAGGACCACCTTCCATAAAGATGTAGTCGTGGACCTGGTGAGTACACAGGAGGGAGGTCTTTAGTGCTCCACAGTTATATGCAGGGGGGTTTGTCTGCTGACAGGATTTTAAAGGTGGAGCCCTAACAGAAAAATGATGGTCAAGGTATTTTAATTATCCACTGACATTTACTGGATTAGCTACAGCTTCCTATACATGGAAGCGTGGCCTGACAGGTCCAGGCAACTAGTTGTGAGGTCAGACTGGAAACAACAGAGGCTTTGGTTGTATCTCTGTTTTCATACCTTCCTAACAAACCGTCAGGGTTTACGGTACATGACAAGTTTTCTTTTCTTTTTCCTGTAACTTTAATCATGCACAAAAGTGTTTATCCTCAATGTGCGGTTCGTTGCAGTATTCTCCAAAAGGCCAGAGGGCGTACAAACAAAATGAACTGTGAGGAATCAAAAAGATAACGAGTGTAACCACCAAAAAGCCATAAACTAAACTCCACAATGCCGAGGAGGGATTGTAATTATCTGTTAACTCATATCTCATATTCATAAACTACTTTATTGCCTTTTTAAAGAAAGAAGTCAAGTATTATAAGGCATTTTAGAAAAACAAAGGTTGAATATCCTGTAAAATATTTGATTTGGCTGCAAAATATTTACTTAACATGTTTTTTTAAAGCCTCAGGGTGTTTAAAAACTAATTGACCATCTTCATGAAATCCTCATGAAGACATGTAAATAGTGATTTTATCAGTGAACTATTTCTGACAGTCAGGTCTGAACAGCTCTGACCGTACCTGAGCGAGCGCCTAGTGGCAGACGTGTAGTTCAAGTTAATAAACCAAAGATAGATAATATACAAAAATAATAAACATAATGTGGAAATACACAAGACAACAGGAACCTTGAACTTTGCCAAGCACATATCAATACTGAAGTTCACTTATGTTTTGACATGATAATTACTAAAAACAGTCACTTGAGAAGAACTGTGTGTAAAGAGGAGCTTCTCTAAACTCTCCTCTCCTCACGTTCAGGTGTCCTACAGACGTAACGGCCACAACGAGATGGACGAGCCGATGTTCACGCAGCCGCTGATGTACAAGCAGATCAAGAAGCAGAAATGTGTCCTGCAGAAGTTTGCAGAAAAAGTCATCGCAGAGGGCGTCGTCACAACACAAGCGTACGAGGTAAAGATGCTACATGTGTACGCACTTTTCTGGAAGACCAGGTGTGATCATGCACAGAGTGATATATGTTTTACATTGGCATCCCAACAAAGGCAGAGGCGCCTTCTTATTCTGATGATGAAGGCTCATTTGTCAGTGCAGGATCAAGACTATAATTGACTTTCTGGCTCAACAAATGTAGATTAAACATTTCTGCTAACCCATTTGCAATTTGTGACGAGCAACACAAAGATAAAATGTAACTTTTCAACATGAAAATGTCTCAATATTTGTTATATATTTAGATGAGTTGTGTTCTTACATTATCCCAAATGTTTCAAACAATATTCAAACAGAGATATCTGTAGTTTTGATCACTATTAAGGTGTGTTTCATTCGGTCGCCTGTCAGTGGCGTCTTATCCTCTTTGTGCTGCGTCAGCGTTGATAAACTGACTTTTATCCAGTTTTATGCAACAACTTTACGACACACTTTTTAGTCACTTAGACTTTTAGTCATCAGACGTCTGGATCTTGAGTCATCAGAGAACAAATGTGAGCAGCAGCTCGTCTCAGCTCCTCCAGTAACCTGCGTCATCTGAACAATTGATTTTAACGTGAAGCTACTTTATTCACGACTCCCATGATCCCACTCTGCTTCACAACATAAATAAACTACAACTGTTGTTATTGTTTTGATTGAGAGAAAATTATATATTTTAAATATTGAAAAGAAGATTTTTCAAAGCAGTTAATCCTGTCCACTATTGGAGACATGAATGAGGTGCCTTGTATGAAACAAACACCTTCTTCCTGTTGTGAAAGTGACCTTCAAACCCTGTCAGTGTCTGGAACATGAATATGTTGGGTAAACATATATAACCTGCATCTTTCTCTTTCAGGAGGAAGTAGCGAGCTATGACAAAATATGCGAGGAGGCTTACGCTCGCTCCAAAGATGAGAAGATCCTTCACATCAAACACTGGCTGGACTCCCCGTGGCCCGGTGAGGAGGCTTTATATCGTATGTTTATATTTAAATCATAGTATATAGTCCAGACTGTGACCTCTTTGTGTGTCGTCTGTAGATTTCTTCACATTGGAGGGACAGCCTAAAACTATGAACTGCCCCTCCACCGGCATCAGTGAGGAAGAGCTCGGCCATATTGGAAACATCGCTGCCTCTGTTCCCGAGGAGGACTTCTTGATCCATGGAGGTACCGGCCGCTCTCCTCCTCCTGTTTACAACTAATATCCTCAAAATGTCTCTTTTATAATCTGTAATTTAAATGCTGTGTGTTTGTGTTTCAGGTTTGAGTCGTATCCTAAAAGGCCGAGCAAATATGGTGAATCAGCGAGTGTGTGACTGGGCTCTGGGGGAATATATGGCCTTTGGCTCTCTGCTCAAAGAGGGGATCCACGTTCGCCTCAGTGGACAGGATGTGGAGAGAGGCACGTTCAGGTAACTCATACAGGAACGAGGTTTTGTTTCTCACTGTGTTTTTGAGAGAAAGGCTTAGAAACTATTGGCACAGTCAACTGTCTACTGCACTTCAAATCAAATATGTCCAAAGGGGGTCCTAGTAGGTCCACAAAGAGACGTGAAGACAGCGTCGCTTCATCTCTGGCTGTCTGTGTCATTTATGGGGGAAAAAATCGTCTCTCACTACTCATATTTGTGAATAAATGTTTTAAAAAGGTTTTTAAAAGACGTTTTATTTACTCTTGCAAGTGACAAATAATTGCGTTATGATGTTAGAGACCCCTGAAATGTTGCTATTGAGGCTTTCAGGCGGTCTGAAGGGTCAATCAATGGGTCTGAGACCCCCCGAAAAATGTGAATAGTTCAATCTTTATAGCACGGGGAGCCTCCATTATTTTTCCAACACTGGTAACACTTGTAGACACTTATTAAAATGTTGTACATATAGATTCCAGTGTTTTCCAATTTTTGTAAAAGAAATTATAAAAGAAATTCAACACAAAAACTGCTTAGTGGTCAGAGGGTTATTGAACTACATCTGTTGTTTGCCAATATTCATGTATAAACATATCTATATGTTCCTCTCTTAATTCAAAAAGTTATAAAAACAAAACTTCCTTGATGATTCTCACAGTTTCTTTTCTGTGACCGCTTCACAGCCACCGTCATCATGTTCTTCACGACCAGAACGTTGATAAGAGGATCTGCATCCCGATGAACTACATCTCCCCCGATCAGGCTCCTTACACCGTCTGCAACAGCTCTCTGTCGGAGTATGGAGTGTTGGGTGAGGAGCACAAACACACACCCTGTTTTAAAATCCCTGCTATAATTTTTTCGACCATTTTGTCTGTGTTAATGCATGTGGCAAACATTTAAGCAAAGGCGTATGTTGTTTTGATTTTTATTTTGGAAGGTAAACCTCAGCCTCTATAATGAGTATAAGATAAACTAAGTAGCTTAAATACAGAAACTCAAAACCTTAAGGACAAAAATGTCAACATTGAAACCTATTAATAATATCAGATCAAAATTGTCGTTTTTTTTTACTATTTTCCACCACATTAATCAATTTGTTCATGTTTCTCCTATGGTGCAAATACATGCTGTTCTCCTGGTGTCCACTAGGGGCATCACTGCTGTTTTATGGAGAACTGCAGTGGTTGATGGAATGTATTAAAATCTAAGTTGTTGCCAATCATTTGCATATTCCAGACTGTGAAAAAAGATCCCCTCTCGAATTTAGTATACAGAAAATAATAAAAAGTTTTATGTTTTATTCCCATAAAAACAAACAAAAGACAGAAATATTATGTAAATAAACATTTGAATGATCTGGTAGTTATGATCACATCAGAGCAACTTTTTTTAAAGGGATGCACCAGGGTTAAGAGAGACACACAAGAATTTTAGGAAGTTAAGATGGAGAACCAATCTCTGTAAATGTTGTAAAGTATTTCATCTCCTCATCACTGAACCTTCTCCGTATTGCTCTCTTGTTTTCTGTCTGCAGGTTTTGAATTGGGCTTCGCCATGGCCAGTCCCTACGCTCTGGTTCTGTGGGAGGCCCAGTTTGGAGACTTTAACAACACGGCTCAGTGCATCATCGACCAGTTCATCAGCTCCGGTCAGGCCAAGTGGGTCCGACAGAACGGCATCGTGCTGCTGCTTCCTCACGGCATGGAGGGGATGGTACGAACCAGGACACATGAACTCACACATCTGGATTCACAGCTGGATTATACCGCGATGCTTCTCTTAGAAATACACAACTTTTAACTTTGTTTTTAATGTTGACTCTTCTCTCTCTCTCTCTCTCTCTCTCTCTCTCTCTCTCTCTCTCTCTCTCTCTCTGTCTCTCTCTCCCAGGGTCCGGAGCACTCGTCTGCCCGCCCTGAAAGGTTTCTACAGATGTGCAATGATGATCCTGATGTTTTCCCTGTGAGTTTTTGTCAGAAACATTGAGGTTATTTCGCTCACGTTTATCAGACTTTTAGAATCCAGGTGATTGTTTGTCTGTAGAAACTGCTGGTAAACAAACCACCAAGAACTTCTGTGATACAGATTTTCCAAAATGTAAACAAAATGGTCTAGAAAAATGCTGACATCTGCTTTTTATGTTGTTGTTTTTTTTTTTTGTTGAGCCGAAGACAAATCCCCACCCTGATGGACGATAAAGATTTATTGTTTTGTATTGAATAGTTCCTAAATGTCCTTTTTTCGTGTTCTGTCAGAAACTGTCGGAGGACTTCGCGGTGCGTCAGCTCTACGACTGTAACTGGATCGTCGTCAACTGCTCCACTCCTGCAAACTACTTCCACGTCCTCCGCAGACAGATCCTGCAGCCCTTCAGGAAGCCTGTAAGTGTTAAAGACGAACCAAAGGTCAGGATGATTAGTGCTTCAAGGTCACTGAGACTCTGTTTCTCCTCAGCTCATCGTGTTCACTCCCAAGTCGCTGCTGCGCCATCCGGAGGCCAAGTCCAGCTTTGACGACATGCTGCCAGGTAGAGATGTTGTAGACCTCGTTTCTCTGAGTCATCGCTCAGTCTCTCGTTGTGTCGTTAAGAGTTTGTGTTGTTTTTTTTGTTGGTTCTTTCTGCAGCCACACACTTCAAGCGTTTAATCCCAGACGCCGGTCCTGCAGCCGCCGACCCAGAAAAGGTGAAGAGAGTCGTCTTCTGCTCCGGAAAGATCTACTACGAGCTGACCCGAGAGCGCAAGAACAGAGGCCTGGACGAGACCGTGGCTGTGGTCCGGGTCGAACAGGTAGGAGGAGGAGGAGAGGAGGAGGAGGAGGAGGAGAGGAGGAGGTTTAAATCGATCTGAAATAAAAACTATAGTAGCGAGAACATGAATTCATTTTGCAGCGTAAAAGCTAAGGCCCCTGTCAACACCTTTACACTCATGCTCATAAAAATATTTTACGATATTTTCTGAGGATCATACTTTAAGAAAGGGAGAGTCATAAGGCAGTCAGATCTGAACACACACATATCTTTAGTTTCAGTGAATCTTACACTTTCAGAGGATATCATTTAATGTCAATGTGGATAAATATTCATAAATCAGCTTAGAAATGATAGAAGAAAGACGCTACTTCTAACTGCAGAACTTGTTTTTAAGTTTACTTCTGTATCAATGTCTTCCAGTGATAGTTGTCCGCACGTCCATGAGTACACTGATTACAGTATCTGATTATAGATTATTCTGCATATTTTTTAATATTGCCAATTGCCAAAATGTAAACAAACACCATCTTAAAAGCACTGATTCATATTTGCTTCTCTGTCCTCCCAGCTCTCCCCGTTCCCGTTTGATCTGGTGAAAGCAGAGACGGGTCGTTATGTGAACGCCGACCTGGTCTGGTGCCAGGAAGAGCACAAGAACCAGGGCTACTACGACTACGTCAAGCCCCGCATCCGCACCACCATCAACCACACCCGCCCCGTCTGGTGAGTCCAAAACGAACCAGAAAAAAACCATATTACCCCAGTATATGAAGGTGTGTATGCTCATCTGTGTGTGTGTGTGTGTGTGTGTGTGTGTGTGTGTGTGTGTGTGTGTGTGTGTGTGTGTGTGTGTGTGTGTGTGTGTGTGTGTGTGTGTGTGTGTGTGTGTGTGTTTTTCAGGTATGCGGGTCGTGACCCTGCATCGGCTCCGGCCACCGGGAACAAACCGACTCACCTGACGGAGCTGCAGCGTTTACTGGACACGGCGTTCGACCTGGAGGCGTTCTCAGGGAAAGTGTAGTTTATCACGCCTCCTCAGGTTTTTATTATTATTCACATATCAGGCGAAACGCACAATGACTTCTAACACTGTTACCATGACGACCTCGTGTTCACAGTGATGGTCAGCTGTGATTTAAGTTCACCTGCATTGAATGTATGAATTTATACGAAATTAATTTAATAAGACTTTTATCTTTTTTGATTTGTTTTTATTTAAAAAAATAATGCCGTCATCATAATAATAATACTAATAATAATGTTCATCCAGAATCATTTATTGATCCGTGGTAGATTTCCTAGAAGTGTATTTTAGTTAAAGGACAATGTCGAAAACAATGACTACGTTTACATGCACACTAATATTCCGACTATGACAATATTCAAAATGTGATTATTGTGAAACATCATATTCCGGTTTGATATTCTGAGTTAGGTCTCATTCCAAATGCATCATCTTCAGATTAAAACGTGTGGTATGTTGATATTGTTCATGTTTTAAGAATATTGTGTATTTTTCAGAATAAGATTTTTTTTGTGCATGTAGACGTATTTATTGATGCATATATTTATTTATAATAGTATTATGATGAAAAATAAGAGTATTCATACCAAGAGTTGGATGAGATTGACATCACTCTGTTATCAGTCTTTTAGCTTAGCTTAGCTTAGCATAAAGACTGGAAACAGGGAAGCAGCTCAGTCCAGAAGTAACGAGATCTGTTTGTGCAGATAATCAAAAAAATGACACTTTATTCTTTTAACAGGGTTTATAAGTAAAAAGTGTTTCTTCCTGTGCAGTGACTATTTTTTTAAGCTTTAAAGGTGCTGCAAGTCAGATTTTTTTTAAAACGTTAAGAGAGAGCCAGGCTAGCTTTATGCTAAGCTAAGATAACCTGCTGCATTTCACCCAGAATGTCAAACTGGTCCTTTTTTTAACTGGAATTGATCGTCTGTAAATGTGCAATATTGGGGATTATTTAAAGTGATTAGGTGGAGGTTCAATAGCTGAAAGGTTGAAGGGATGTTTTATAATTTCTTGAAACATTCCTCCACATATTAACTGTGACAATAATAAACATTAATTAAAATATTCTTCAGTGGAAGAGTAAACATTCAGAACTCAACATGTTTCTGCTCTTTAATCTGCGTTCACACAGAAGCTTCACATGCAGTGAACATGAACACACCTCTATTTATCTCCTCCTCCTCCTCCTCCTCCTGCCTTCATCACTGTCAACCGTCTGTTTGGTGCCAAATGTAACAGATCACTTGAGATCACTTTTTAATAACGACATCATTCCTGGGAACGGAGGAGACGTCTGAGAAGACACGATGAGATCTCCTCCGATCTAAAGGATGTATTTATTTTCATAAAGTCTTTGTATGTTTTATTGTTTTGGATAAATAAAGATTGTTGTTCCTGGAGAGACGTTTGTTTTGTCGTCTGTTTAAGGTATTAAAACATCCTCTACTGTACTTTAGTGTGAAGTACTTGTACTTTGCATTTGCTGCTACTTTATACTTCTTCTCTGCTACATCTCAGAAGAAAATATTGTACTTTTTACTCCACTAAATGTATTTAATAACTTTAGTTACTCTGCAGATTCAGATTATTTAAACTAAATATATAATCAGTGATAATGTATCATTATAGATTAAACAACCAGCAGTATATGAAGTCATTCAATTAAAATGAGCTGCATCAATAAAGTGAACACATTAATGCATCAATAATTATTATATAATATAAAATAATCTGCATAATGAGTACTTGTGTGATATACTTAAAGTATATTCTGATGCTGATACCGTAGTTTTCCTGTTGCAATCTACAACCTTTAAATAAAGATGTGAATGCAGGACTTTTACTTGTAACCGAGTATTTCTACATTGTAGTTAGCTCTTTTTCTTTTTTTACTTTATAGTAAAATATCGGAGTACTACTTCCCAAACTGATTTTAATATCTGGTAGAGATGGAGCCATTTACTACACTATAAACTGTAAATAAGTCTATAACATGCCACAGTGTTATAACTTTATTTACATTTTTTGAGATGTTAATACACTTGTATTTTAACTTCTAGTACTTTTTCCACCAATGTCCTCCCTTCCTTGCAGTTCTCTACCTGTCCACCAGGTGTCCTCAGACTTCTTTATTCAGGTCCAGTCCTTTTCATTTGGAATAATCTGACATTTATTACAGATTAGAGCCGGACAGAAGGCAGGTAATCTTTATGAATCACACCTGTAGCTCATACCGTTTATTAGACACATTTCACATCCATCGCTACGCTGTCGACCATTAACGTACAAATACAAAAAAATGATCTGAACAATCAAGAAGAATTATGAATCAATTTCTTCATTTCTGTCGTAAAAACATTCCTGTTACGATTTTAGTGCAAATTATGCTGACGTGGACTTGAATGCGCCCTCACAGCTGACTCTTGGAGGTCCTGAACTGGTTCCTGATTAACTGGAACAGATCCACACCAGACCTGCTGGACGCATCCTGAGCAGCACAGAAGTCCTCCAGGAGTCCGAACAGTTTGTCTGTGACGGAAACAAAAACAAAATCAGAAGCTGCTTTAACAAAAAAAAAACAAGCGAACTATTTGAGCCGTTTTCGTGTCCTTAAACGTCTCACCGACTGTGACTCCCTCTGTGACCAGCAGGTGATGCGTTCGCTGCAGACCTTCCTTCAGCTTCTCGTCTTTGAAGGTGAAGAAGGCCAATCCTCTCCTCGCCATCGCCGCCGCCATCAGCTGGATCACAGCTGTACGAGGAGGGAAAGTTCAGGGTGAGAGTCTGAAACGTGTTCTGATAAATCAGTGGATTGTTGCTGAAGTACCTTTGAGCTGAGGGTCTCCGTTGAACGCTCCGCAGCCCCATTTACCCGTGGCGATGTCGGGCTCGTTGTGGTTGTCACTCTTAAACCCACAGTACGCCTTCAAGGACACCAGAAAAAATCATGCAAAAATGACAATCAGGGATGAAACACAACACACACTTTAAAGGAAAAATACAAAAACACCAAAACAAACATTCAATGTTCCTTCTAACAAGTATTGTGTGTGTGTTTGTTCTTCCTCATCCTCCTCTTCCTCTGAAAACTATTAAAATGAACTATCCACAGACGGACTAACACATCGTTGGTTTGAGTCTGAATGTGAGAATTGATGACACTTAATTAAATATAGAATAAAGCCAGACTCATTCTTTAAAAATGACCAAACAGTTTATAATTATTGACCTTGTTTCTCCGACCACAAATGTTTTTATTACAATATCGAGGATAATTTCTATCCCGAATGAATTAGAAGTTTGTATTACGTGCGATAATGTTTAAAGTGTCTATTCTTTATGGAACGTAACTCCTCTGGTGAGCATGCCGGCGTTAAAATGCTCGTTTTGCTGATGGGGTTTGGTGAACAGATGCTGAATCCGTGCAGGGCTCACACTGTGTCACCTGGTTACTTGTTCCTTCATCACCATGAAAACACACACTGTCGTTTTTTGTTTTTTTTACTCAATCCCACAAACAAATACTAGAAGAAAACTATAAACAAAACAAATATCTGATTCTTTTCTGATATCAGTATATATTCCCATATATTGTTCTATATATACGTTTTCACTGTATGATAGTTAAATCATTTGTAACTGTTAGAATAACGACACACACACACACAGGTGAGCCTCACCTTGTTGAGTTCCCGTGTGATGCTGATCATGTCGTATTGATCCCTCCGGTTTCTGAAGTGCTGAGCGTCGATGGCCAAGATCTGCCTGTTCAGCCGAGACCACCGGTCTCTACGGCGACGAGACACGTGAGAAAACCAAACCCGTTCAGACATAAAGAGATATTAAGAAACGTCATACCGGTCCAGATACTTAAAGAAACACATGGTACCTCTGCAGGCGGTCCTCGTGAGGTCCGGCCCACTCAAAGCTGTCTTTGTAACCGGAGTAACAGCTGAACTGCTGAGAGCCTGAAAACCAGAGAAACCGCCGTCAGAGCCGCCTGACTTCCTGTTTGAGGCTCTCAGCTACGAGCCCATTGGTTCTTTAATATTTAAAAACACATCTTTTTTTTTTGTATTTATAGATTATTTTTCTGATGAAACAACTCATCTTTTAGAACATAAAACATAAAATACAAAAAATTTCGCAACTTCTTGAAATATAATTCCCAGATTCATTCATATAAAACTAAACAGTTTGATAATCTTCACCTTCTTTTTTCAAAATTAAACATGGCCATTACTTCATCAGATATATATGTATATATATACATATATATATATATATATAAAAAATGTCCTCGTCCATGTGTTGTTTTTCATTTATTTCTTTTTATTAGATTATCTTTTACAGATTGTTTTGTTTTCTGCTTATTTTGTGTACTTCTTGTCATTCATTTTTTTCCTGTATTTTTATAAATTATGTTAAATTTATGTATCCAATAATTTATTCATTTCTTAGTTTTTTTTTATTGTTTGCCTGTTATTTATTGATCGCTGCTGTCGCATTTCTTATTTTTATCATTATATGGATTTGTATTTAAATCTTAATTGTTTGCAAAAAAAAAAAAATCCATATTTTGTCCAAACAGTTGTCCAGAATATATAGATAATCAATTAACAATCATTTTTTACTTAACACTAATTTGTTAACAAAATTTGACCTCCTGACATTTTATAGAAAGAAACATAAACCAAATAGTGCATCTGTTGGGGACTATTTTCAGCGGCGGATTAATCCACATTAAATGTAAAATGCAATTCCTCATAGCTTAAAGAAACATCTTTAAATGTTTTGATTTGTTAGACCATCGTTATTGATTTATTTCTGCTGATTAACAATAACTAATCAGTTAATCATCTGATCATTTCTACCTGTAACGATCAAACACTCGTTGTCTGCGAGTTTCTCAGTGAAGAGTCGGGACACGATCAGCTCTGGATTCATGATGAACAGGATCTCCTCCTGCACCAGACCAGAACTCAGAACACCTCCTCCGATCCAGCTGGAGGCGAAGTCGACCTGACACACACACACACACACACACACACACACACACACACACACACACACACACACACACACACACACACACACACACACACACACAGGAAAGGTTTAAAAACTACTTCTGGACAGAAAAGGCTGGTTTTGGTAGCTGCTTCCTGTCGGTTCTCACCTGGAGCAAACCGGTTCCTTCGGTCTCGATGGCGCCGCGTGACGTGACGTGGAGTTTATTCATCTTCTCTTTACAGCTGCCGCAAAAAAAAAACTGTTAGACTGATTTAAACTTGTGTGTTTTTGATAAAGACGATTATTAGTATTATTGTGATTATTACTACCTTCTCCAGTTGGGTAAGTCTTTAAGGCATCGTCTCTCAAACGTCACCAGTCCTTTTGGTTTAGTGTCTGCAGAAACAAAAATGGGTCACAGATCTTCACTGAAACGTCTCACAAACATGATGAAGAGGAGATTTATCGTCGACTCACTCTCGTCTGTAACGACATGGAAGTAATGCAGGAGAGCCCTCAGCTTCTCTTTCTTCTGGTGGCACGTCTGTCCAAACAGCCTGCATGCAGAACGAGAAGAGTTAGCACACAGAACGGGGTAGTTAGGGTGTTTGTGACTGACGTTCTTCTGACCTGGAAAAGTTGATGGAGGTGAAGTTCTTGTACTCTGCGTTGGGACCGGTCGTGTTTCGGTGAGGGAAGGTGCAGAAGAAAGCATTGGCGAGCAGGCAGGAAATCTGGACCTGTGACAGCGTGATGGATGCAGGTTGGCCCCTCCGAAGCAGCGGGATGGCCTGGAATAATTATGAATTATTTAATTTTTTGAAAACAAATGATATAATTTAAATTAAGATATTTTAAGGGATTTTATAATATTTATCCCAAACAGATGATTAATGGATACATTAATAGACCACATCTATTTTTACTGATGTAATAGCCAGGCATAATTATGAAATATAATTAATAGATGTTTTTAGGATTTTCTATGAATAAAACGCAGAATCTAGAAAATGTTATTTGTTTAATTAATTTGTCTATTATTTAGTAGACTGTAATAAATGGCCTGAAATAATTATGAAATATTAATATTATATATTTTTAGGATTTGTTTGAGTATTAAATGCAGAGTCTAGGGGTAAAACAAAACTAAAATTATAATATTCTAAGGGATTTTTATTTTAAATGTGCTCCTTAATTTGTCATCTTTAATTGGTGTGAAAATTCAGGGGTTCACCTCAAATATATGATTAATGGATACATTACTAGACTGATTTCATTTTTATTTATACAATAGACTGAAATGAATGGCCTGAAATAATTATTAAATATATTTTTATATATTTAGGAATTTTTTAGGATCAAACACAGACACTATGGGGTACAAAAAAACTTTCAATTATGATATTAAGAGATTTGTATTTTAAATTAACCCCTGAATTTAAAACTTTATTAAAGATCAAAAATGAAGGTACACATTCAAAATACTACCCCTAGATTCACCCCAAACAGATAATTAATGGACAAATTATAAGACTGAATATATTTTTATATAATAATATATTTATTTAATAGACTGAAATGAATCGCCTGAAATAACTATGAAATATAACAATTATATATTTAGGATTTTTTGTGGTTAAAACACAAAATCTAGAAGAAAAGAAACTAAATTTATGATAATTTAAGGAATTTTAATTGGATAAATGAATCGATTGTATTATATTAAAGTATTTTTTATATATAATTATAAGGGTTTAGGGGGAATAGAGCTGAGCTTGAATTTATGGGTAAGAGACACTCATCATCATCATCATCATCATCTTCATCATCATCATCCTCATCATGGACTGTAGAGTGAATTGTAAACTTTCATACCTTCTGCACATAATCTGGAAGACTCAAAGCCAACTCTGCAATCTTTGGAAACAGTTTTGGGTAGTAGTTTTCTGCTTTTGGGACAATCTGTAAATAAAATATGATGATTTCTTATCGTTAAGAAAGTTTATACACAAAGCTGATGGTCAGATGGTTTGAACTCATGAACTCTGACCTTCACCAAGCTGGAGAGGGTGTCAAAGGACCACTGGCCTTTATACTTGGGGTTATATTTCATGATGGCTTCCTGGTGAGAGAGACGGAGATTTAAAGACATTTAAAGATGATGAATGCAGAATTAGTATCAGGTATATTTCACAATCAAGGGATTTGTCTTTGAGTTTTGGTGCATAAAGGTCTCAAGAAACGTAGAGAGAAATTTTATTACAAGTTTTATGTTTGAAACAATGCAAATGAGGCATTATCTTATTCAATATGTGCTAATTTGAATATATTTCCAAAATAAATATCTGAACATTGGATAAAGCCAGGTTCAAAATTATTGTTTCTTTTTGTTGACATATTAGAGTCAAATGTTTTTATAGAGGGAATTATTTTACATGTCTTTGTACCAGAAAATACAGTCAATAGTCATAAAAAACATCCACTTTCTGCATGTTTTTAGTAATAAAATGTTGTATAACTCAGGTTATGAATGATATATGAACAAACCCCTCTGTATAAACCTTCAGAATATAGAGAGGAATGAAGCTGTAAAGTTTGGTGTATGTAAGAGCTACTGAAGTGGAGATTTATGGATCAGAGTCTGAGAAAAAACTCATTTAGAGAAAACGTCCTTTAAAGATATGTTTAGTTAAATTACATACATGTTGAAGACACTACAGGTGAATAGGGTAAAAAAATAACTAATAGATATCAACATGAAACTTCACCAGTTCATTACTGACATTAAGATGAATGTTTTTTGTATTACAAGTTTTCTGAAATGTCATGTTTAAATATGCAAATTCAGCATTATGTTATTGTTACTTTTGATGAATTTAGGAGAAATCTACAGATGTAAATAGACAAAGTAGTAAAATAAATGTTTTCTTTAATAGTCTGAAAGAAGACAAGTTTTGGAAGAAACAACAACATTGATCAGTGAATGAAAAAGGTTTTACCTCCACATCATCCACGCTCGCTGTGTTCTTCTTGGCCAGAGCGCTCAGCTGCTTGGAGATCTCCTCCCACCTCCTCTTCTGGGAAGGCTGCCGACAGAAAACATCCACTCAATAACATCAACAACTCCCCTTTTCTTGAGTTGATATAATCCAGTGTTTCCTTTAGGTAGGATCTACCTCCTTAACATGTTTACATCGTATCGTTTATTTAGCAAAAGCAGCGCAGATGTAGATGAACATCCAGCAGGTGAATAGCCTCGAACACACCTTTAAGAATCCAGACTTAACGAAGACGCTCGATGCTGAAGTCGGCATTTTCACAAAGTTACTATTCCACATGTCCGGCCCTTTCTGAGGCACAAGTCCTGCTCCACAGTTGAAAACAGTCACCTGAGAATAAGATGTATTATTTAGTGACAAACAAAGATGAGAGAAAAATCAAGAATAGAAAACAAATTTTAGAACAAATTATTTTCTCCCATTAATCATCTCTCGACTTCTCAGATTTATCTGGTGTCCCTTTGAAGGGTCCTGACCCCTATGTTTAGAACCTCTTGACTAAACTATCTGACAGTATATAAAGTATTTAAAAGTATCTCCACCTGGAGCAGCTACAACAGTAACATTATGCTCTAACATTAATGCTTCAGTATTAAAATATCTTATACTGTCACAGGAGACATTTTACTGCAGTATGAGTACTTTTACTTTTGATACTTTAAGTACATTTAGCTGATAATACTACTGTTATTTTAGTGAACGCAGGATTTGTAATGGAGTATTTTTTAATTGTGGTATTCGTACTTTAAAGGGATGGTTCGGGTCTTTCGAAGTGAGGTTGAATGAGGTACTTATTAATATTCAGAGAATTACTTACTGTAGACGTACAGTACATATTGGAGAAGCAGACACAAGTACCGGCCCCAAATAAAAAAAACACAATACTAGTTCAAGTTTACAATGTTTTCAGAATATTTTCTCCTATTTTTCCTGCTGTGAGACCGTTGTACAATCTACGTTTCAGCAGGAAAGCCGTTATCGATGCGCTCTCGCCAAAGTTACCAGACTCCATTGAAAAAAACTGTAATTTTACCTCACAGAACACAGGAGTTGTTGGTCTACTGCTGCCTCCATCCTTTAGTTAGTTTGTGTTATTGAGTGACTTTTGTGAATATTTACTTCCCCTTTAAAACACAAAAGTCACACAATAACACAAATAAACTAACCGATGGAGGCAGCAGTAGCGGGGGTTAAATTACCCTTAAAGTCAATGGAGTCTGGTAGCTTTGTAAAGAGCATATGTTCTCGTTCTGGTCTCTCTGTTTCTCCAAACTCTAAATCTAAAACTCTAAATGAGTGACTGGATACACTGATGAAGGATCCCAGTACTTCCACTTCTACATGTAGTGGAGTAGAAGTACACGAGTACTTGAGTAAATGTACTTGGTCTTACGTCTACGAGGATGGCGTGCGTCTGGCTGAAGTTCAGTCTTCCCAGTTTGTTGTCACACTGACGAAGATACTTCAGATCGTCCAGAGGACAACTTGATGAAGTGACGTCATCGCTCTGCGTCCTCGCCGCCTCACACACCTCCACCTGTCGGACACTCACATCTGCAGTACTGGAGGGTGCAGCAGCGGTGTAGGAGGAGGTGGGGGAGGTGGTGGTGGAGGTGGAGGTGGAGCAGCAGGCGGTCTGATCTGAGCTCTCTTTGTGCTCTCTTTCAGGCTGAAGCAGGTCTTTCATCTGGGAGCTGTCGTTGCGTTGGTCGTGCCCGGACATCTCTGGAAGTTAAAAAAACAAAACAACAACAATGAAAGCTGACAATGGGGTCAGCTTTCATTTTGACCCCATAACTTGAAGATAGTTTGGAGGAGCAGGACAAACAGGTCGGACCAGATGTTTAAGAAAACCAGAATTCAGTTTGTTTCTGAAATGATTTTCAAATAAAAAAATGTAACCACCTGTTCAAAAAATACTGTAATACCTTTTTCTTACAATAACTATCGCCGTATTTGTGTCTAAAAAAACACAAATTCTTTCTGTTTTTTTCAATGTCACAAATTTTAAAACAGAGCTAATGAAAACAAAAATGTTTCATTGGTTACTTATTTGTTTATGTCTGTTTCTTCTTCAGTTTCTCTTTTCAAACTCTCAAACCAGAGTTGGTGATTGTTTGGAAGAGTGGAAACACGAAGAAAAAGAAAGTTTTGATGATTTTTTTTGTTTGTTTTTGTCGATTTTGAGTGTTTTGTTTTTTTTAATGGTCAGCAAAGTTACATTTTTGTTTCTGTCAATGGAGTCTTGTGTCTTTAAGGAATAAATATAACGGCTGTTTCTCTTCACATCTAACAGGAGAGTGGGTTTGGTCGGTTTTGGACACTTCGTTTTGGGGTAAAAATAATACAATTTAAACTGAAGAATCTGCAGTTTGAATTTGAACATCTTATATTTAAAATTTCTCTTGTTTAGACATCTTTGACATGAACAAAACATTTGTAAAATTGCTTTATTTTCATATATTGTCATTAATTTGTTTCTGACTGTCTGAGTAAACTTCAATCAATGAGTCTTAATCAATCAGTAAAAATCTTTGTCTTGTTTTTGTCTGCTTTTTGTTTCATTTAAATTAAAAACAACTGTCCCAACACCTGGAGACCCAGGCCGTATTGCTGGACCCGCTGGAGGGAAGGCAGTCATGGGAGAACCAGAACCAGGACTGAGAGGGTCAGACTGTCAGACCCTGCTGCAGTAAAACGAGAGGTTTTCTAAAGGGACTCTGGTGCTCAGAGACACTACCACTGCTGTCCACAAGGGGTCGCCAGAATCAACACAGAATACAAGATCCTGGTTGTAACTTAATAGTAAACAAAGGATCTGACTTCTTGCCACTTTGTTTATCCGACTAATCTTTCAAACAGTCGTATTTAAAAGCAGAAAGACAAATGATGAACCACTTCAAACACATAAACACGGTGGAGACTTCGGCCTGACATCCACGACCAGCAGCAGCAGAACTCTGTGTTTATGCATCAGATAAACTACATTAATTAAAACAAGTTTAAATACTCACCTCTCACCTAAGATGTGGTCGAATGCGTTCAGATGCGTTCAGATTATCTGTATTTAAACCGCTCATCGATGGAAACGCAGCAGACACGTCTCCAACACACCAACAAAGGTTTACTTTCACTTTGAGGCAAAAACGAAAGTGAAGTGAAGAAGTAATACTGCGTTTGTATACTTTCATTATACACGAAATCCTACTGTGAAAAAACATGAAATGTTTTAATAAAATCTTCATTCAAGGAGATTTACACTTTATTCACGTTTTATAGTCATAGTTATATAAACAAATACTGGATAATTATTTAAAGAAAAATAAAGAAAAATAATATTAAATAAAAAAAGAATATATATATATATATATATTTTTTTTATATAAATATATATATATATATTTATAAATATATTTAAAAGAAGATTTATAAATATATTATGTAGAAAATGTATATATTATAAATTAATTTAAAAAATACATATATTTATATAAATAGTATTTATTTTTTTACAACCTGACTCCACTTAATGTGTTGGGTTATTAATTACAAATGCAGTCCTTTGTTCTAGATTAATTTGTCTAACAGTATATTATGTAGTAAATGGCTCCATATCTACCGGATATTATTACCAGATAGTTTTTTTTTTAACCTAAAACTTAAAGTAAAAAATACCACACTGAAGAAATACCTTTTTAGAAAAGAAATATATGATTATCAAAATATACTGAATTTACCAAAAGTAAAAGCATTCATTATGCTGAATAATATATATTATATTTATTGATGCACGGGTAGTTTACTCTATTATAATACATCATTATTTATCAGCTGTTTGTGTTTTTGTATTAATATTCTGAATCTACAGAGTCATTAAAGTCCTTAAAAATAAATGCATTGCAGTAAAAAGTACAATCAATGCCTCCGAGATGTAGTATAAAGGAAAAGAAAGTACTTGAATAAATATTACTTTTAAATGTGTTAAGCTGCTGCAGAAAAGGCTTTCTAATTAAAACCCTATTGAGAATTATTTAAAATATTCATATATCTGAATGCCTATATGAATATTTTAAATAATTCTCAATAGGGTTTTGTGTATAATCACATAATACTTTTTTTTTTTGGTTTAGATTTTTGAACACAAGGTGGCAGCAGTGAGCCTGCTGAGATTCACCACAGCAACAAAACAATGTGATCCTCTTCTTCTGGTGTCAATATGATTAAAACAAGATAATTATAATAATAATTATAATAACTGTAATAAAATAACACAACTTTATTGACAATATTAATATTGATTATAATGATAATGAAATTGCTGATAATATTAATAATAATATTAATAACAATAATAACAATATCAATAATATTAATGAGAGTAATAATAATGATACAATTATTTAAGATAAATATTATGACAATAGTAATTTATTAATATTATTATTATTACATAAAACAAGAATTATAATCAACAATGATGAACAGGAACCCTAAACAATGACAATAATTCACATGACTACATTTCAAAGAGATATATTGTGCTTTTTACTCCTACGTTTATGTTTTTAACAGCTATAGTTATTGATTAATCTTTTACATTCAAAACATGTGATCAGCTTATAAAATAGAATATATTGATACTCCATTCAGAGCAGCAGAGCTCTGCTCCAGCTGCTCCAGATGTTCTGATCGATGCACCAATAACATGAAGTTTGAGCTGAGGATCCTCCAACATTTTAGTTCACGCTGCTTTTTAATTTCTGCCGAGATCAGAAATAGAAGTGCGAGCTAAAGTCTGCGGCACCAGATGGTCGTGGGAGTCACGTGTGGAAAAAAGATGAAAATCAGAGGTCGAAGGACAGAAGGGTGATCTGGAGTTCACGCTGCATGCAACAAAATAAATTCTGCATTTGAATTATAAAAAAAAAACACTCAACTGGTTGAAACAGATGGACGAGGATCCATCATCTGCTACAGCAGCAGAGGAAGAAGTGTTCAGATCATTTACACAAGTAAAAGTATTAAATACTACACTTAAAGTAAGAGTACTGCATTCATTTTGTCTTTTTAGTTTTTTTTATTTATTTTGTATTATTATTAATTCATATAAAAATGACCCTCAGCTTTTTATCTTTTTGTGTTAATAATTTATTTATAAATAAATGTATTCTTATTTTTAATATTAATTTATTATTTTATTATTATTATTTTAGCTATTTAACGTATCAGTTGGTTAAGATGAAGCAAATTTTAATCTATTTTTTAATTCTGTTGGCAAGTTTAATCTGCAGCTATGTATCATATATATTCATCTTTATTTTATACAATTTTAATTATTTAATCTGTAAAGTAACTAAAGCTGTCAGATAAATGTATTGCAATAAAAAGAACAATATTTCTCCCTGAGACTTATTGGAGTAGAAGTTAAAATGGTACTAAATAAATAATAGAAAAATATAAGAAATACGTAAAAAATAAACTTTTAACGTATTTCTTACATTTTTTTCTTTTGTTAATGTTTCTATTTTATATTATGTGTCTTGACTTTTGCACCAAAATACCAAGAAAAATTCCTTCCTTCTTTGCAGTAAATGTGTTTCTGAATTGAATTTTGATTCATCGTTTCAGCCAATTTGTCAAGAAAATGTTTCTGCTTGATAATAATCAATCATTTTGGATATATTATTGAATCATTTTACCTCTTTAGATCTCAAATATGACAAAAGGCGTCTACCTGATTTTTTTTGTCAGCTTTCACAAGACAAATAGTTATTAACGGCTGGTTTAATCTTAAAAATGTTGTATTTTATAGGTTTAATATGTAGTTTAATGTAAAACAAGCAATTTTAAAATATTTCCTGACTAAAAAAATGAATCTATCATCAGTTGCAGCCCTTTACTTGATTAATTGGGAGGTGATTTATGACTGCAGGGTGAAAATCATGATTTCATTTGGTTTGAGGACGAGATAAAGGAGCATGTGTTCATGTGACGATGGTCATGTGATGCTGCTGTACGGTAACGTTTGTTTTCCACCAACATGAAATGTCAACCGTCACAAAACAGCAGCTTGGGCAAGAAAAAAAGGGTGGAGTGTGTGTGTGTGGTGTGTGTGTTATTCTGGGTCAGCCATTTCCCTGGAATGTTTCCGCCTCCTGCCAAAGACAAGTCACTACAATGGTATGCACAAACACACACACACACACACACACACTGCAGAACACACAAATGACTTAAAAAGGCCTGAAAAGTGAGGCAGGATGTAAGCTTTTCTTTATCCTCACCTCCATCACCAAAAAAATACAGGAGCGAGATGAACCACATTCCTTAATGTGAGAGACCCCCCCCTCCTTTTTTTAATTTCCTCCTGGAGGTCAGGATGTCAAAGGAGGGTCAACGCCTCGGTTTGAGTCTCAGCTTTTCGTATGTGTGTGTGTGTGTGTGTATGTGTGTACATGTGTGTGTACGTGTGTGTGTGTGTGTGTGTGTGCAGCTATAATGTGGTGGAGGAGTCACTCCGTCCTGTGACATTGTGAAATGACTGCAGTAGTAGATTGGAAAATGTGTGTCTGTGTCTGTGTGTGTGTGTGTGTGTGTGTGTGTGTGTGTGTGTGTGTGTGTGTGATTGTACTATGCGGCAGGTCGTGGGGGAGGAAGCAGCAGCAGTGTGGAGTGTAGAGGTGGAGGTGGTGGTGATGGTGGAGGGGGGGAGTAATATGGATAGTGTGGAGTAAAAAAAAAAATGAAGAAATGTGAAATCTCAGCACCTGTTTCCAGGGCAACAGAGGTCTGAAAAACACAGGCAGGTTGGACATTTTTTATTTCATTTCTTTCTTTTTTTTTGTATTCTTCTCCACGCTGCACTGCCCCTCTGGCGAGATACTGCAGACACCACCTCCTAATGACTCCACGCAGGAGGAGAAGCTGCAGAAAAACACCACCTCCCTCACATTCTGTGAGTCTTATAAGCATGTGCATGGAGGAGGAGGAGGAGGAAGAGGAAGAGGAGGAGGAGGAGGGGGTCATAAAACCATGTTGCACATGCATGGATCATAACATACGTGATCATGCATGGGTGACGTCATTCTCCATGATCTTCCTCCACCTCCTCCTCCTCCTCCTCTAAACTGATCTGCTGCTCTGGTCTGCAGGAGGAGGAAGAGGAAGAGGAGGAGGAGGAGGGGGTCATAAAACCATGTTGCACATGCATGGATCATAAGATGCATGGGTGACGTCATTCTCCATGATCTTCCTCCACCTCCTCCTCCTCTAAACTGATCTGCTGCTCTGGTCTGCAGGAGGAGGAAGAGGAGGAGGAGGAGGAGGAGGAGGGAGGAGGAGGAGGAGGAGGTCATAAAACCATGTTGCACATGCATGGATCATAAGATATGTAAGATGCACGGGTGCTGTCATTCTCCATGATCTTCCTCCTCCTCCTCCTCCTCTAAACTGATCTGCTGCTCTGGTCTGCAGGAGGAGGAAGAGGAAGAGGAGGAGGAGGAGGAGGAAGAGGAGGAGGAGGAGGAGGGTGTCATAAAACCATGTTGCACATGCATGGATCATAAGATGCATGGGTGCCGTCATTCTCCATGATCTTCCTCCACCCTCCTCCTCCTCCTCCTCTAAACTGATCTGCTGCTCTGGTCTGCAGGAGGAGGAAGAGGAAGAGGAGGAGGAGGAGGAAGAGGAGGAGGGGGTCATAAAACCATGTTGCACATGCATGGATCATAACATACGTGATCATGCATGGGTGACGTCATTCTCCATGATCTTCCTCCACCTCCTCCTCCTCCTCCTCTAAACTGATCTGCTGCTCTGGTCTGCAGGAGGAGGAAGAGGAGGAGGAAGAGGAGGAAGAGGAGGAGGTCATAAAACCATGTTGCACATGCATGGATCATAAGATGCATGGGTGCCGTCATTCTCCATGATCTTCCTCCTCCTCCTCCTCCTCCTCCTCTAAACTGATCTGCTGCTCTGGTCTGCAGGAGGAGGAAGAGGAGGAGAGGAGGAGGAGGAGGAGGAGGAAGAGGAGGAGGAGGAGGAGGGACAGGAAAATGCCTTTTTCTCAGTGGGAGACATCAGCCCTGTGATCTCATGAATACATTATGGAGGTCATTGTGCAATGAGGAAGGTGTCTCCCTCCTCCCTCCTCCTCCTCACAGACAGGCTCCTCCTCATCGAGCTAGCTTAGCCTGTTAGCCACCGTTCACAGCTGACATTACACTCTAAATAAACAACAAAACCTGCACATGCATCATTATTATCTCCAGTGCATTCACTCCTCAGCAGCCATGAGGAGGTGAAACTAACAAAAAAATATAAATATATAATTAACTCGCTCGACGACACCGGTGATCAACAGCCGGACTGCGACACTAGCTTAGCCTAGCCTAGCCTAGCTTAGTGGAGCTAGCAGTGCAGGAGCGACAGCGGCGGCAGCTCCTCTTCCTCTTCCTCCAACAAACAAACAAACAAACACACACACAGCTCTCTGTGACGGTGTGTTGACTGGTTATCAAAGCTAGCGGCTGTTAGCTTCCCCGGCTAGCCGCGTAGCCACGCTGCTGCAGGAAAAACAAGCTAACGTTGCAGGTTAGCCTCCGGGAGCTAACGGAGCTAACGTGGCTAACGTGGCTAACGCAGCGTGTCAGAGACCCAAACACCTCCTGTCTGCAGGATCTGACACCTACACCACCCAGTGTTCTGACCTCACAGCACCACCAGGTATTTATTCACATTATTGCTTTATTACTTTATCACTTTATCACTGAGTGAGCTGCAGACACACAGCAGCAGGGAGGAACAACGTGTGTGTGTGTGTGTTGTGTTTGTGTGTTTATGGGGTGTGTTGGTGTGTTGTGTTGGTGGTGACATACAGGAGGTGTGCAGAGAGGATGCACTGCTCCACAGCAGCATGCACACCGCTTTGTTCTGCTGCAGCATGTTTCTCTATTTATTCCTCATTGTTGCAGGTAGACATGATTCTTTATTTCTTCCTCATTGTTGCATGTTTCTTTATTTGTTCCTCATTGTTGCAGGTAGACATGATTCTTTATTTCTTCCTCATTGTTGCATGTTTCTTTATTTGTTCCTCATTGTTGCAGGTAGACATGATTTGCTTGTTTATTTATTCCTCATTGTTGCAGGTAGACATGATTTGCATGTTTCTTTAATTGTTCCTCATTGTTGCAGGTAGACATGATTCTTTATTTATTCCTCATTGTTGCAGGTAGACATGATTCTTTATTTATTCCTCATTGTTGCAGGTAGACATGTTTCTTTATTTATTCCTCATTGTTGCAGGTAGACATGTTTCTTTATTTATTCCTCATTGTTGCATGTTTCTCTATTTCTTCCTCATTGTTGCAGGTAGACATGATTCTTTATTTGTTCCTCATTGTTGCAGGTAGACATGTTTCTTTATTTGTTCCTCATTGTTGCAGGTAGACATGTTTCTTTATTTATTCCTCATTGTTGCAGGTAGACATGATTTACTTGTTTATTTATTCCTCATTGTTGCAGGTAGACATGATTTGCATGTTTCTTTATTTATTCCTCATTGTTGCAGGTAGACATGATTTGCTTGTTTCTTTATTTATTCCTCATTGTTGCATGTTTCTTTATTTCTTCCTCATTGTTGCAGGTAGACATGATTCTTTATTTGTTCCTCAATGTTGCAGGTAGACATGATTCTTTATTTGTTCCTCATTGTTGCAGGTAGACATGATTTGCTTGTTTATTTATTCCTCATTGTTGCAGGTAGACATGATTTGCTTGTTTCTTTAATTGTTCCTCATTGTTGCAGGTAGACATGATTTGCTTGTTTATTTATTCCTCATTGTTGCAGGTAGACATGATTTGCATGTTGTTGGTTTTTTTTGCACCACATCCTAAAGGGGATTATTTGTATTTAATCTGCATTGTTGTTGCATTGCTTGTGTTGTTTCCACTCCTCTTTGGACAGGACTTCCTGGATGCATCATGGGCTCAATAACATGTTGTTTTGGACGGAAGCCAGGCTGAGTGTAGTTTTGGTCAGTGTGTATGTGAGAAGGTAGAGAAGACCTGCTTCAAGAAGGTGATATTGAAGCTGCTGGTGATTCTGAATCCATCAGATATTTATTTATATATTTTTTTGTTGCAGGATTTGTTCTGTGCACCTTTTTGTGTTTTATCTGAAATTCTGCAGTAAAGTGATGTGAATTATGACTTTATTATTATAGTACAGCCTTTGTATTGATTTCCTATATGCGACACTGGATATTTGATTCTTTTTGGTTCAATTTAAAGCCTGAATCTTGATCCTGATGATTTAAATCAGGCACCTGTAGCACACTGATCATACTGCACATTATACAGTGGTGGTAGAAGTGATCAGGTATTTACCCTCAGTAGTAATACCACAGTTTATATATACTCTAATACAAGTAAACTTCCTGCATTCAAAATCTTACCTAAAGCAGTAGTATCAAAATATACTTAGAGTTCCAAAAGTAAAAGTACTCATTATGCAGAATAATCATATATTGGATTTTAACAATTGATGCATACAGCTGTTAAAGGTGGAGCTCATTTTAATTACTTGATATACTGCTAGGTACTTTGTACAATATCTACCTCTGAGATGTAGTACAGTAAAAAGTACTATATTTAGATGTAGTGGAGTACTCATAAATAGTACCTGAAAATTGAGTGAATGTAGTTCTACCACTTCACAGATACAACATACAAAGGTCCTCCAGCCTTTTCTTCTTCGTTGGTGTCAGACAGTCGTTCATTCTTTGGAGTAATGATATCTTGTCTCTCTTCGTTGTTGTTGTTGTGCTGACGTCTCTTGTTGACTGCTGCTCCGCTGTATTTAAGAGGCTATTAATCGGTAATCTCTCAGATCCATTGAGGCTCCTAATTAGCGCTTTATTAAAAGGTGCAGAGCGAGATCAGCCGGTTGAGCTGGTTGTGTTGAGCAGGATGTTTTCATCCAGCAGCCTGTGGCCTTCTGCTTTTCTCTTTATTCAGAATTCAGCACTTAACTAATAATATTCATTAGTGAGTTTTCCTCTCTGCTCTTTTCATGTGTTTGCCACAATTAGTGTTGTAACGCACCATTGTGGAACCGTGATCCGTACAGATCCTCCTCATGGTTCTTCACACACAGAACTGCGGATTGATAACACAGTTTAACGTTAACCATCACAGTGTGAAATAAAGTTTTACTGAAGATTGTTCTTCCTCCAATATTCAGTAAAACATCAGATTTATAAACCAGAAAACCCACCTATGGGATAGGAAAACATGTTTACTTTAAATAGTTGTCAAAACTAAACCGTTTATCACAGCTAGAAGCTTTAAAAACTGTAATTATTGTCAGATTTTCATCTTTCTGACAATCTTTGAACACATCATCTGCAACGAAAGGCTTCCGTCAGAAAAAGCAGCCAAAATGAAGCTTAAAATTGTGTTATTTATCAAAAACGTTTTATTCTACATGTCTCACTTAAAACCTCGCCACAAATAAACCGTTTGCTTTAACCAGATTCTGTAAAAAAACATTCAATTCTGAGCTCCTCAGAGAAACTATGAAGTCATGATTGATTCATCTGAGACCAACAGTCATGAGACAACAATTCAGTGAAACTTTGGCTGAACTTCAGACTGCTGAACACAGAGCACAGAGGAGAGGAGTGGCTGGAAGTATATAAATAGTTCAATATATATATAACAGAGCCTCCATTTTTTTTTCCAACATTGGCAGAACTTGTACTAACTTGGAAACATGTTTATATCATATATATATTCCATTGTTTGCCAGTATTTGTAAAAGGAATTATCAAAGAAATACAATTTATTTTTTCTTTCATGATTTATGTCATTATAACTGTGTTATTCTGCACTAAATACATGTTTGAGTTCTCTCTACTTCTAGTCATCATTGTTCTGTTTCCATAGAGGAGCAGAACTTTTATATTTCAGTGAAAATCAAGAACACAGCGAGAAAAATGTGACAGGAGCAAAAAAAAACGCTCTGAAACTGCTTTGTGTTCAGAGGGTTAACTTTGTCAAAAAACATTTGATGCCGGTAGTTTAATGTGTGAGAAATAATTACATATTTAGTAGTAGCTCACTCACATGTTCAACCCTGTTACAGTTAGATCAGGTGGCTGCTGATTGAAGGTGAAAAAGTTTTCTGACGGTTTATCTGCTGTTTCTATTCTCAATGAATCGATAAATCATCGTCTAAAAAAACATCAGAAAATAGTAAAAATTCTTTCAGAGTCTTTTTTCTGTCTGACCAACCCTCCAAAAGTTTTTACAGACTAAAGCATCAGATTGTGACTTTGCACAACATTTTTAGTCACCTTATTTGTTTAGTAATTAAGATACGATGTCGAGCCCTGTGAAGTTTTGGTATTTTTTACTCAAAAACCTAAACGATTTATCAATAACCAAAACAGTATTTTCTGTCATATTGGCTAATAATTTTAGCCCGACTATTAATTTCGGCACAAGAAAATAAAGTGTGTGATATTTGGAATTGTAGTATAAATACAGTGGTGTAGGGAGTATCCAGATACTAATACAACACTATAAAATACACTCTGTACAGTACACTTTTGAGAAGCAGGAACCATTTAATGACACATTTGCATCAGTTTTATAAATTTATCAGTTTCAAAATAGTTCAAATTATCTGACGATGGACTTCAACTGGTCAACAAATCATTTCGGCTTTAAATTTCTGGTAGTTTGATCCATAACAATGAATCATATTTAATATATTTATATTTTTTTGTGTACAAAATCTTCATCTGAAAATGATTTAGCAACCACAGCTGTCAAATAAAAATAATGCAATTAAAAAATACAACGTTTTGCCTCTGAGATATAGTTGAGTAGAAGAATAAGAAAATACATGAAATGAAAGTACTCAAGTAAAGAACAAGTACCTGAAATTTGAGCCTGAGTACTTGAGTTACAATCCACCACTGGATAAGTGGAAACCATAACAAAAGAGCGTTTGATTAATTTACGTGATGGGCTGACCGGCAGCTAATAAATGATGTAAAGTGTATTTGTGTGTTGTACTTGACGAAGTATCAGACGGAGTATTTAATCATCTTTTCTGACTGGCTGCCAACCTCTCGTCCCCTCAAGCCGTTCATGAATACTTGAACAGTAATGGCTGTGTTCTCCAGACTTGAATTGATTACTTAGTTTAATTGAATTTGATTACAGCTTATTCTGGCTCCAGATGTAATCGGCAGCTTTAATCTATAGAGACTTCAGTGTGTTTGGATTAGTGCTCATAACCGTGTGTTTTGATTATAAAATGTAAGTTTTGAAGTATCTCATGATCATATATTATTGTTATTGAGGTGTAAATGCTGCTTTATGTTTCTCTGTCACAGCGGTCCAGGGATGAAATCATGATGAAGAGGTTGTTTTAAAGCATTACCTTTTATTAAGTTTTATGTAAATGGTGATTCCTGCAGAGGGTAATTTGAGTTCTTTAGATGCCAATGCAGATACGAAACCTGAGTTTTTGTACCAAAATGAACCAAAACATTTTGATTTAGCAAAAGAAGCCAAAAGTTTTTAATGTTATTGTTGGCTAAACACAGGCAGCTGTGCAAAAACTTTGTCTGAACAAAGTCTGGATGCACCGGTCCTACTTTTTCTCTCCTTATACTGACTAAGATACAAACAACACAATGCTTTTTTCAGCCTAAATTAAATCTTTATAGCAGCTACATTACGGTAAATAAACCTTCTGAACCCCCAAATCCACCAACTGGTTTGAAAAAGCATGTTTTCTAAAGAACAATCGCTAGAAATACACCATTGATCATTGCCAGAAGCTGTAAAAACAGATGATATCATCGGGTATCAGCTTTACGACGGTCCTTGAACTCATCATGTTTGATGAACATAGAACAAAGAACAGATCACAAGAGAACTTGTAAAAGTGAAAATAGTTTAATATGTAAAGCACAACGAGCCTCAATTTCTTTTCCAAAAGTAGTAACACTCGTTTACTCTGAAGAGCAGCTGGAATCTCTCGATGTCACTAAATCATGCGAGAATCCACCTTGTCAGGTTTGTGTCCGATAAGCCAACACACGAACCAATCAGCTTCCTGTGAGGAGCCACTGGCATCTAGGGGGCGGGGCTTAGGTGTGTTTGTGTGTTTTGTGTTACGTCAAGGAGAGGCTCCCAAAGAGGTTAGCGTAGATGCTACTTATAGCATTAGTTACAACAGAACTGGAGAGTATTTATTGATTGAAAGAAGAGCAAAGAACGACACTGAACGCGTTTCCATTCTTCTCCCGACTCGCTTCAGTAAGAGTTTGATTGACAGATGGTTCATCCAATCACCTTACAAGTATTTTTTTCCAATGGTGGCTTCTTAGATAGTTCTGTTTAAACGAATCATTAGGAGGGTTCAGGTTAAACACTTGTAGGAACTTGGAAAAATGTTCGATATCTAGATTCCATTGTTTTCCAATTTTTGTAAAATTATTTATCACAGAAATTCATCTTTCATTGTTGTTTTTTTTATGATTTATGGCATTGTAACTGCTTATTCTGCATACATTTTGAGTTCCCTGTTCTTCTAGCCATGATTGTTCTGTTTCCATAGAGGTGCAAGACTTTTAAACTGCAGTGAAAAATACAAGGCACGTATATTAAACGTGACAGGAGGGAAAAACCGTTCGGGTTCAGAAGTTACAACAATTAATTGAAAAAATAATTGTTTGTTGCAGCTCTTGCGTTATTTAAAAGGGAAACAAAGAGAAATAAATATGGCTATAAATATATTTGTTTCATCTGCTTTTTGCACCAAAGCTGGAATCGTTTCAAACGTAACAGCTCCACAGTTTGTGGAGGGTCAGCTGAGGGTGGATTGAGTCTTTGTTTTTGGGCTGTCGTGTGATGTTAGTATCAGAGCAGTGTGATGAAGAGGAAGAGTTGCGGGAAAAGATAAGGTCAGGAAGTTGAAAGGAAGAGAACGGCGTGTCTCGTCTGCAGGTACAGTCTGTACTCCGTGTGATGGAGACAGACATCTTAAACAAACCTCTTTGTGCGGCGGCTTTGATGGAAGTTACGAGGTGCCGTCTGGAGGCCGACGACGCCTTTTGAATTCAGGTAGAACCGGTCATGTGATTGCAGCACCCCTCCTCCTCCACCACCTCCCTTCTACACGAGATGTGACCCAAATCTGCAAAAACCAAAGAGGAAGACATGAGAGGAGGAGGAGGAGGAGGGAGGGTTATTGTTGGGAGAAAAAAAATTAGCATGTTAACTGTCAGATAAAGAAAAATCATTAGCAGGAGAGGAGGATGTGGAGGAAAAATAGAGAAATCATCTGGTGTTGGAGGAGGAGAAAGGTGGCAGGTATAAAAAAATAGTGTTAAATGATAAATCACAGAAGAAGACGATTCCTCCTGCGACTGATTTGTACGTCGGCGGGCTGCAGAGAGAAGAGTCTGCCTCTTCACATCTCTGTTCTCTTAAATTCCTTTTGAAATCAGAGAGCTAAATTTAGCTTACAGCACCCCTCCTCCTCCTCCTCCTCCTCCTCTTCCTCCTCCTGTGAGAGGTATCAGAGCTACAGCAGTCATAGTGATAGGCTAACGTTTTGATGTGCACACACACACGCACAGATTAAAGTGAGTGGCTCAGAGTGGGAGGGCGCTGTGTCTTTTGTGCACACGGTGTGGGCTACGTGATGATGAATTGTTGCCGTGAAGCAAATGAGTTTTGAGTAACCGTCTCGTTTATGTATTGTGTCTTCCTCATCCTCCTCCTCCTCTTCCTCCTCTCAGGGCGGCCTCTTGAGGACAGTGGGGGCTCTCGAATGATCCCCCCGTTCATCCGATGAACCCCCTCAACTCCATGAAACCTTCCCAGCATCCCAATCCGCAAAGGTAGACACACACACACACACACACACACACACACACACACACACTGCTGTGACATTAAGCTCAGTGTCCTCAGGTGAACCATGTGACACCCTGTATTTGTTATGCTTTAATTATGGGGGGGTCTGTAAGTTTCCATCTAAAAGTGACTCATGTTTTTATCAGAATTTCCAGAAAATGTATTAGTTTTGTAGCTGTTTAACTTCCTAACACTAGCTCTAAGCATATCATTATACATCATTAAAACTTACTAATGACTAGATTTGTTTTAATCCATAAAAATACAATCTTTTCATGTTGAATTATGGGCATGCAAATGCATAAAACACACCAAACATTTAGGAAAATGCTTCTTATTCAATTACAACTTCAAATACAAACATACTGTAGAATAACATAATCCTTACAGATAAATGCTTCTAATTAGAGTTACTACAAGGAAGTTTAATTTGTGTTGATTTTGTAGGTCCTTAAAAGTGATAGTGTTTCAAAGCAGGTGTATCAGCAGAAGTTTCGAAAACATTATACAGTAGTACAGTGGTGGAAGAAGTATTCAGATCATAGTACTAATACTGTGAAAATACTCCACTACAAGTAAAAGTCATGCATTCAAAACCCTATTGAAGTAAAAGTATGTATCATCACCATTTACTTAAAGTTACTACAAGGATCTTTCATCTTGTGTTGATTCTGGCGGCCCCTGTGGACTAAAGTGGTAGTGTCCGACCAACTTTTCCGCATAAAATTTCTGGTGTTACGTCTCAGGTTTATAATTTTTATGGGAAAATTTAAAATGCACATAACATACTGGCAGTAGGAGACACTTATAACTGGTATCATGAACCTGGTTATCAACTGGTCCAGGTAACTCCGTTCCAATCCAGCTTTTAACACTGTATGTTTACTCTGAAACAATATATCAATATAAATAAATATATATTTATTTATTAATTTATTTATATATATTAATGTATTTGTATATATATATTTATTTTATATATTTATTTATTGATATATTTTTATTTATATATATGTATTATTATATATATATATATATATATATTTTTTTTATATATATATACATATATATTTTTTTATTTCAATATATATTTATTTATATATATATGTATATATGTTTTATATATGTATTCAGGCAAAAAACAAAAAAAATGATGTATATAAAAATAAAAAAAACCTTTCACAGGGTTCATTTGGTTTGCCAGTGTTGCTGTTGTGGTCGTTTCCTGTTGAGGTTCAGCAGGAGGAAGTGGAGGGAAACCTCAACCGTCAGATGAATAAACCACTCGGGTCAATCGTTAGCTCACAGAGGTTAAGACCTTTTATTGACGACCTTTTATTGACGACCTTTTATTGACGACCTTTTACTCGACACCGTCTCTTTGCTGCTTCAGTACAAATAAAGCGTAAATAATAAAACGTCGTCTGTGATATGTTAATCGATATCTGGATGAATGATCTCTCCTGAACCCTCCTTAACCGTCGCAGTATCTCTGCTTCGTGTCACTCTGCAGCAGCGACGGACCCTTCCTGAATGACCCAGTCTCCTGGCAACCAGGAACCAATCAGCACCCAGGATCTCTCTCCGTAGTAACCACAGTGTGGGGCGTGACCAATCCCACACACAGCCAGGTAACACATGTCTCGTCTTTCTTCTCCTGCTCCTGTTATGTGTGCTGAAACGATGGAAAAGCAGTGTATTTCCACAATAAATAAAGAATGGACAAATATAACAAAGATTAAAAAATATAACACTGCAGGAAGAGAAAACCCACTGGGCATATTTGAAGCTTCCACCTACAAAATGGTAAAATTTCACAATATTATAATAATATATATAAGATATGACTACCTAATATTGATGACAAAATATTTTAACAAGCTATAAGATATATAATAATAACAATAATACATTATCAACAACATTTTATATTATTTTATTTTATATATTTTATAAGACCTATATGTACAAGACTGCTACAGTAAAAATACAGTTTTATATATTAATATTTTGTTATATTATATATTGTTTATAATAATTTATAAAATAACAATGTAAAAGAGGTAATTTCTTGTTTGTTTTTCCACACTTTTCTATTTTAATTTATGTATTTTATTTCATTTTTTATATTAATATATAACACAACATAATTAGATGCAAAATAAAACAAGGATTAGAAGAAAATTAAAATGTTAATTATTTAAATGTTAAATCTGTCATATTGAGTTTTATTAATTTTTTTAACTCCATTTATTTCCCATAATTTCTCCCAGATTTTGGTTGTTGACTGCTACTTGTCAACTTCATGTGAAGATCTTTAGAAATTCATAAAAAGCCTCACACTCCAGGCATTTATTTGGATAAAGTTCTCAATGGATCCGACAGTGAAGCTGAATCCTCTCTGATGGAAGCTTCTCTCAAAGGTCACTCCTACGCTCCGCTGTCAGTAGGAGTGAGCTGCTTGATAAAACAGGTTTTCTTATTCTCTTATAAATAAAACAACGACAACATTTTGACTCCTCAGATCTCTCACTGGAGCATTTCTAACTTATTAAATATGGTCACAAACTGCTCAGTGATTCATGTTTGGTCTTAGTTATTAGTGTAGGAGTAAAAGCTTCTTATTTTATCCTGGTAAATATCTCCGACAGGACGTAGGAGAGCTGCAAAGCATATATTAAGCATATAAAAAGGGTAATACATGCACATTCTTGGAGGTTTTGTAAAAATCAAACAGAAAATACTGTGTTCGCTGTGCAGAAAAACATTTCTTGCAATTTGTAGTTAATTTTCAAGAAAAATTAGTTTATTTCACAAAACACAACTGCTGAGTTTTTAATTTAATGTAATGCTTCAGTTCTGTCTTTCTTTTAAATGAGAACATGAACTTCTTCATCTACTTTTTCTTTGGTTCCAGTTAAACTTTCATTCTCAGGAGAGAATATGACTCACTTGTTATGTGACACACTGAGATAACACCTCTCTCTCTCTCTCTCTCTCTCTCTCTCTCTCTCTCTCTCTCTCTCTCTCTCTCTCTCTCTCTCTCTCTCTCTCTCTCTCTCTCTCTCTCTCTCTCTATGTCTTTCTCTCTCTCTCTCTATGTCTCTCTCTCTTTATGTTTTTCTCTCTATGTCTCTCTCTCTGTCTCTCTCTTTCCCTGTGTAGGTGTTTGGTTCTCCCATGGGTCCGGGTGACAGCTCCGGCGGTCACATGATGCCCGGCGGCAGCCCCGGTATGGGTCCAGGCATGGGCTCCCAGTTCATGGGCCAGCAGTCGTACGGAGACGCCATGTCTAAAGGCTACGGCCAGCCGGTGATGTATGGACGTCCGAACGCTGCGTACAACCCGGCGTCGGCCTATGGGGGAAGGTACGAAATGTTTCTGTTCACTAAAAGTCCCCTGCAGTTGATTTAATGATATATTTATGATATAAAGTACCTTAAAGCTGCATTCTCTGGACTGTCCACCAGGGGGCGACTCCTCTGGTTGTATAGAAGTCTATGAGAAAATGACTCTACTTCTCTCTTGATTTATTCCCTCAGTAAACATTGTAAACATGAGTTTATGGTCTCAATCTCTAGTTTCAAGTCTTCTTCAATACAGCATGATGTTCATTTAGTAAATGATGCTCCATTTAGAGTCAAACAGACCATAAAGCAGGGGATGCTTTAGGGCGGGGCTACACACTGATTGACAGGTCGACACCAGAGACGTATACGGCGTCTCTACGTCACTCCTCCTCAGTCCATATATGGTCACTTCTGTTTATTGTTTGTGACAAAACAACAACAACCTTTTTTGTAAGATATCATATAAACTGTTGTTTGAGGATGCGTTGCCAGATGATGGCGATAGTGGGAAAAGTCAGAGGATCACCAAAGTCAGTAGGACTCATCCTCTTGGGAACATGAATGTCTGAACTAAATTTCATTGCAGTCAATCCAATAGTTGTTGAGACATAACAGGCTGGACCTTTTGTTATCCCGAGAGCCACGTTGCACATTGAACATTGAACATTGTTTTTGTATCCAATTTTGGTAAAAAGAAACCTTTTCTTTGTCACTTGTAATGAACTCTGTGGAAGTCTTTTTAAGGCAGAAAATTAGCCAAATCTACCTCATCACACATCAGAGGAGACACCCAGGTAGATTAATGTCCTCAAACAGGAAGTAAAGATAATTAAATTAAACAAAAGCAACAACACATGAGCAATTAATATAATTTCTTAGAGGTGACAAACATAATTAACACCTATAGTTTCTTTTGATCATGGAAGAAAATGCAAATTAAAAAAAAACAAAATTAGTTTAAAAACTGAACAGTTTTCTCTACTAATGCAGCTCTATGTTTATTGTTGCTGTTTCTGCGGGGGGGTTTATTGCATCAACATATGACAGCGTGGCTGCTCTCACCCACTGCTCTGACTCATGCTGTTGACGAAACCACACACACACACACACACACACACACACACACACACACACACACACACACACACACACACACACACACACACACTCACACTCACCTCCCTGTCTCCCCCCTGCAGTTACTCCGGTAACGGCGGAGGTGCCGGTATGGGCGTGCGTCCTCCCTCGGACTTCACTCAGGCTGCAGCCGCCGCTGTTGCCGCGGCCGCCGCCACGGCAACGGCCACCGCCACGGCAACCGTTGCAGCAATACAGGAGAAACAGAACCAGGAGATGAACTATGGCCAGGTAAATGTAAATAATATATATATATATATATATATATCACTTTTAATGTGATACCTTGAAGTGATTTTTCATAAATCTAGGTTGTGGCATTTTTAATAAAGTTTCCCTCTCCATTCACACTCAAATACTTTTCACCCCTGCTGTCCTACTTCCCTTTCCCCTCCCAGATGGGTGGAGCATCCTCTTACAGCACCCAGTTCCTGTCTCATGCGGGCCCACGCGGTCCTCCTCCTGGGATGGTCTCCTCCAGACCGGGCCCCCCACCTTCCAGCGGAGGCCTGTATCCGACTCACCCGGCCCAGGCTCAGAAGATGCCCCAGCACGGAGGTTACCCTGGTCCGCAGCAGGGGCTCAAACGCCCGTTTCACTCAGAGGTCAGTAAAGGAAGGAAGGGAACTCTTAATATTATCTTAAAGGGCCGGTGTGTGAGATTTGGTGCCATCTAGTGGCGAAGCTGCAGATCGCAACCAACTCAAAAACCTGGATATGTTGATATAAAGGGCTCAGTCTACGCTAACGAAAACATATCAATTTTTATTTTCAGGTGATTATACACTTACGAAAAAATACGTATTAATATTATATTCCATTTCTGCCAATAGATCCCCCTAAATGAGACACAATGTACCTTAAATATTAGATTATTTTGAAAATAGACATTTATGTATGTGGGTTATTGAAAGCATTTGAATTTATATGTTTTGTGCAAAAACATAAATAGTCTATGTTCTGCTGTCTGCATGTGTGTCTCCTGCATTTGCATCAACAGCTGCAGCAATTAATCAATAAGTTGTCAACAATTAAATTAATCGCCAATTTAAGTGAAAATTCTGTGATTCCAGCCTCTTAAATGTGAATACTTTCTGGTTCCTTTACTCCTCTGTGAAAATTAACTGACGGACGTCATCTTTTTAATAATTTTAATAGACCAAACAGCTTATCAGTTAATCAGGAAAATGTTTGAAGGCGTTTTTGCTCAACTCTCTGTTTGTTGCATTATTCTCCGATACAAACGGGCGTATTTTTCCTGATTAAACTCGATTCGGTAACTCATCCCATATGTGTGTGTTTTTTTTTCTTCCAGGGTTTTCCGGTGCAGCAGTACGGGTCTGGGGGGATGTCGGGGTACCCTACCCAGCCTCTGCAGTACCCCTCTGGTCCACAGCAGCGATGTGCCCCCTCACCCTCCTACCCCTCCAGTCGGATGCCTCTCATGGGGCAGTACAGTTCTGGATCACACAACCCGGGACAGTTCCCCCCCGGAGCCGGACAGCCCAATCCTCCACAGTACTACAAGGTAATCCACCTCCTGTTCCTTTTCTTTTTTTACACAATATTTACTATAAAACAATATTTTTCCTTTACATATATACGTGTTCCCATATAAATACAGACACAAACAAACAAAAATCACAATTTCATCCTCTCAGACATAGAACTATATTTTGTAAATACATAAAAGGAGGTAGTGGATTAAGGTCTTTCATTATTTTGCTAAATAGACCTAACATTTCTGCGTCATATGGAAACCTTATTCCTCCTCTTCCTCATCTGATGGATCCATACATTTCACAAAAGAAGTCAATAGTACTCGTACCTTTTTAAACATATCCTGTTTCTCTTTTTGTATTTATGTCACTCTTTCAAAAGGAAGTGGAACTGGCAATTACTTCCTGTTCCTTTTGCAAATTAGAGCCTGACTGTTGTTTAAGGACAACATTGATGTTTTAAAAAATACAGTTTTGAAAACTAATCCAATATTTGTTTTTTACCAAACACATTAAAAAAGCAACAAAAGAAAAAGTTCAGTAAAAGTCTCTGAAAGTTTGTTATTAAAGTTTGTTTTGTAAGAAAGAAAAGATTGATTTGTTTGAGACTTTTCAAAACAAAAGTACAAAGTGCTTCACAATACACTGATTGTAAGTTGCTTTGGATAAAGGCGTCTGCTAAATGACTAATGTAATGTAATAAAAGCAGTCAGTGAAAGGAAATGTGAGTCTTAAAAACATTTCATTGGAATTGACTTGTCATGTTTCCTGTCTGTGTTCTCCAGACAGAGCCGTTCAATGGTCAGGGCGGCCTTCCATCTGGAGGAACAGGAGGATACAACGCCTTCACACAGGCTGCAGTCAACGGGGTAAGACCTCCGCTTATTAACCCTCTGAACCCCATTTTGCTCCTCTTGTATTTAACTCTCTGTGGCTTTGATTTCACTGCAATATAAAAGTCCTGCTCCTCTATAGAAACAGAACAATCATGACTAGAATTAGAGAAAACGCAAACATGTCTTTATTGCAGAATAACACAGTTATAATGACATAAATCATAAAAAAGTGAAAAAAAACAATGTTGAATTTGATCATTTATTTTACAAAAACATGAAAACAAATAATCTCTACATCTGACATGTTTCCAAGTGTAAGCAAGTGTTACCAATGTTGAAAAAAGGAGGCTCTACATGCTATATAGTTCAGTCAAAGTTTCTCAGAATGTTTGTCACATGACTGTTGGTCTCAGTTGAATCAATGATGGCTTCATAGTTTCTCTGAGGAGCTCAGAATTTATTGTTTTTAACAGAATCTTGTTAAAGCAAACGGTTTATTTGTAGCAAGATTTTAAATGAGACATGTAGAATAAAATGTTTGTGATGAAATATCACAAGTTTGGGTTCGGCTTCTTTTTCATCACACATGATGTGTTCAAGGAACGTCTGAAATATGAGAATCTTACAATAATGTTGGTTTAAACAGCTGTAATAAACGGTGTAGTTTTGGCAATTGTTTGAAGAAAACATGCTTTACAGTCACGCCGGCGTTTTGAGGTTCAGAGTGTTAAACATCTGAGAAACAAACTGTGTGCTGAAGGTTTCTTATGAGACGCTTTGAGGTTCTAAACGCTTCGTCCTCATCCTCGTCTCTCAGCCAGGTCGGGGGGGAGTGATGCCCGGATATCCCAGCTCGCCGATGGGAGGGAACCCCACGCCGCCGATGACACCCGGGACGTCCATACCCCCTACCTGTCCCCGGGCCAGGACACGAAACCCCCCTACCTCCCACCGGATACCAAGCCCAACATCAACCCCCAGCAGGTCTCCACAGGTGAGACATCAGAACCCATGAGTCATACTTTATAGACGCCAAGTCTGAATTCTTCTCCAGTGAGCTTATTTAAACGCTTGATAATTACATAATTACAGAAACCTGATTGCTCCAGGCACACATTTCCTGGAAAGCACAGATTTCTGTGCAATTTCTACTTTCTAATTAGCTTTTTAAGATGTGCATGACAGAAAAAGTAACAGACCCCCTGGATGGAAGTAGAAATGTTTGCCTAGAAATGTGTATTCATAGTTAATAAATAAAAAGTCAGACTTAAACTGAAATTAACGCAAAGTTCTTCCAGAAGTCTAAACACTGAACATTTGACTACTTATAAAATTCAGACACGTTCCTTTTGTGAAGTAAAATAATACAAGAGTCTTCTGATGTTTTCACTGATTTATCAGTCTGCTTGGAGAACTCACTTCGCATATGCTCAGTAGAACGCCACACGACAAATGGACAACTATGAAAAAGTCTGCGCGGTCAAAACAAAACTGTTAAGACAGTATTTCCCTCAAAACAGGGACTGTAACTATCATACAGGATTTAAATTCTCTACTGCTTTCTGTGGAAATTAATTTAAAGTATCTGTGGTGTGAACGCTCCCTAAAAGCCGCCTCTTGTTTTTCCGTTGAAGGAAACCCGAGCGACGACCTTCGTCTGACGTTCCCGGTACGAGACGGCGTCGTGTTGGAGCCGTTCAGACTGGAGCACAACCTGGCCGTCAGTAACCACGCCTTCCAGCTGAGAGACTCCGTCTACAAAACACTCATGTTGAGGTAGGACGACATATGTTCTTACTGTTGTCTTTTAATCCTGTTTAGTTTCTATGTGAGACAAACAAAACACGGTCAGAAAGGATTTTTTTATTATATATATATATATTTTAAATATTTTTTTTTATTTATTTATTATATATATATATATTTTATATATTTAAAAATTATATATTTATTATATATATATATTTTATTATATATGTATATATATTATAATTTTTTATATATACATTTTTTTATTTATATATTTTTTCTTTTTTTATTATATATATATTTCTTTATGTATATATATATTTTTTTATTATATATATTTTTAATATTTTTTTTAAATATTTTTTTATATATATATATATATTTTATATATATATTTTTAATATATATATATTTTGACTGTTTTTGTGTAGTGTGTGTAGCTGCAGGGTGTATTTGACTGATTACTCTTTGATTGTCTGAAGTACACAAACATGTTTTTAATCCTTTTGACTTGTTTCATCTTTTCATGAATGAAAGCTTTTCTGCTCATCAGTGTTAATAAATCAAAACCAGAAAGCGTAGAGTTCTTAACTCATCGCTTTCTTCATCAGATCAGATAGAGTTCTACTGTGTTGAATCATTTCTGAAGACGTCAAACAATGACTTTCCAAAGTCTTTTAGTTATTTGATTTCATTGCTAAAGGGCATTTTTTCATTGATTGCACACTTGAAAGACCTTTTTCAACCAATAAGAGATGGTTATAGTGTGTTTTCAGAAATGCATTAATTGTTTATTTGGTGTCCAGATAAAAAAAATATACCATATTTTACCATATAAGTCCATAGTAAACAAGAGAAGAAACAAAACCACTTATCTCAGAAATCTTACATGATCATAATCTCCATTTTCTTTATAATTTATGGACTTTTCTTGGATATTTGGATTAATATACATGGTGTCATATTTTATATTATCAAACTTAGAACCTGATAATAACAGTTTGATTATCAGCAAACATGTGAACATTCTTCCTTTATTATATTTTAATTATTATAATTTTTAATGTGGGTAGAATTTAAATCATTTTAGAACATTTTATTTTTGCACTCAGATCAATAACTTATTTTCATGACTTCTTTGCTTGTTTACCTCAAATGTACTTCTATAGTTTCTAGGTGCTCTGTACCTCAACATAATGTTATTTTGTTCTGCAGAGTTAATTTATATAATATCTTGCTGATTTTGTGCTGCTGAAACTTGTAGGAGAGATAAAGTGTGTAAATAGTTTTGTGCCGTTTTCTTTGTCTTCATTTATTATCGTTATTTATGTCTTTATGTTTTGTTTAAATATCTGTTCATGTCCATGTTTTTGTGCTTCAGGACCTTTTTGAAAACAGGATCTAAAGGGATTTATGCTTAAATTTAGATTTGAAATAATATCTTCTCTATTATCATAACTCCAGATGAGTCTTCTTCTCTATAAAGGGAAGATATTTTCTGATTACTGATAGTTTTGTTCTTGTAGAACCCAGTATTCATCTGTAACATAACATGAGTCTTCAGAGTGAATTCCGAGCTCTCAGTTTCTCTTCCTGAGGGATTTGTCGAAGAAAAAGAAAGAAAAACAAACGAGGAATGTCTGATAACCCCACCCAGTCTCTCCCTCTCTCTCCCTCTCTCTGATCGCTGTGTTGTGTCGCCCCCTGCAGGCCGGACCTGGAGCTGCAGTTCAAGTGTTACCACCACGAGGACAGACAGATGAACACCAACTGGCCCGCCTCAGTTCAAGTAAGCATCCAGAGCTTTTCTTTTGCATGAGTCTATAAGATGGAGAATTTACTTAAAAGATATTATGGTTCATATTCTATTTTTTTCACCAGAGAGACTGATTATGCCATCAATATAGATATTTCATACCTCCTGGATGCTATTATTGACTGTTAAACCTTAATTTTGTGGTAATACTTATTCAAATATATATTTTTAAGGATACAAGATATCTCTACGGAGGCCCATAGAGGAATTTAAAAAGTGTAATTCGACATTATCATTTTCATTTTGACACCAAACGAGTGTGTTAAAATGTGAATGTAAATGCAATAGACTTTGGCTTTTTGCATTTGAATATTGCAAATATTGCACTGCAGCTTTAGTCTGAAAATGAAATGTGAAATGTGTTTTTTCATTTTCAAATTGCTAGAAAATTGCATTTTCATTTTGACTCTGACTTTGAATATTGCTTGCTTTAATGGAAACTCAGAATACATTGTTTATGTTGGATTTTAATTAAAACATTTAATTAATATTTTTAAAAACATTGAAAATGAAATGTCAAAACAGCTTTTCCATTTTAATTTCAATATGGTCATAGAACGCCCATTCAGGTATATGAAAATTGGATTATTTAATTTAAACTTTAACTCAAATATAGCATACACTTGTGGAAAATTACATTTTATTATGATATAAATAAATTCATCTTTGGGCTTCCACATAGAGTGAGTTAAAAGTTCATGTCTAACGCCCATACGAGGATGTGAAAATGCAAGTTTAATTATTGCATTTCTATAAAAAATTAGACTTTTACTTATGTGAAAAATGATATTGCTATTATGGAATTACATTTTTTTAAGTTTACTAATCATTTTAATAAAGTCTCCTGTGGGCTTCCATTTACTGAAGTGTTTTATAAGTACGTTTTTTAATTAAACCATCAAAAACGAGGCTAAAAACAAGCGTAAAATAATCGTATTTGTCATTTAATTGATGTTTTTTTTTCATCAGGTGAGCGTCAATGCCACTCCTCTGTGCATTGAGAGAGGCGACAACAAAACCTCCCACAAGCCCTTGTACCTGAAGCCGGTGTGTCAACCAGGACGCAACACTGTTCAGATCACAGTGACCGCCTGCTGTTGTGTGAGTAGCCTCATAATGAAACAAACAATCCAACACATTTCTACTTCTTACATTAAACAGATTAAATCCCTTTTTAACACTTTTTCTGTCTCTTTCCAGTCCCACCTGTTTGTGTTACAGTTGGTCCACCGGCCGTCCGTCCGCTCCGTCCTGCAGGGTTTGATGAAGAAGAGACTCCTGCCGGCCGAACACTGCATCACGAAGAGTGAGTTCAGATCACTTTAATCTGAAAGCATTTATATGAAAGAATTCTGAAATTAAATCAGATGATATTAAAGTGAAAGGATTTTTTTGGGGAGTTTTGGAACAGATTGAAAAAAGCAGATAAAAAGAGAAAATATCCTAATAAAAGAAATAAATATTTATATACATAAAAAATTGACAATACATAAATAAATATGTATATGCTACAACAAAAAAGAGTTTTCTGTTTTTAGTGACTTAAAAGAAAAAAAAGGCTTCCAGAAATTTTCAGTACAGTACTTGAGTAACTTTACTCTACTACTACTATATATAATAGATTTTAATGTGGAGAGTTTTCATATACCTTCAAGGTATAAAATAAATCTAAGAATAGACATTTTCCTCTTTTAATATTTATCTATTTTTATTTTTTTATTTTTTTTATTTACTATTAGTGTTTATGTGTGTTGCTCCAGGTTTTTTTTTTTTTTTTTTTTTGTTTGATTAATGTCTTTTCATTGTCTGATGTACATAAACAAAAGTTTCCATGTTTTTAAGCCTCTTTTTCATGAATGAAACTTATTTTGGTACTCAACAGTAGCTGCTTTTTTTTTTTTATCTTACCCTGGTGGTTCCTTGAACATTTACTCAAGTACAACTCGTTTCTTTCACTAAGCAGTAAAGTTTCTGTGCTTCCTTTTTGTTTTTTTCCCAGTAAAGAGAAATTTCAGCAGCGGTACGATCCCCGGGACTCCCGGTCTGAACGGAGAGGACGGCGTCGAGCAGACGGCCATCAAAGTCTCCCTCAAATGCCCGATCACCTTCAGACGCATCCAGCTGCCAGCCAGAGGACACGACTGCAGACACATACAGGTACGAGCTTCTCTCTCTCTGCTTGCTGTCCAGATGTTGTGATAAACTGCTGCTGTTTCCTCCCTTAACTTGTGAGGGTTTATTGAGTTTGAGACAACGAGAGTTCTCAGAGTCTACTGGAGGAACATGTAGAACCACTTTGGATCTTTGTGTACTAATGATGTACTTCAGGTTTTTACTCATTTAGAACCTGGTTTCGGGGGTTTATCCTTCTCATACTGGTGTCTTTTATCTTGCAGTGTTTCGACCTGGAGTCCTACCTGCAGCTTAATTGTGAAAGAGGAACCTGGAGATGTCCTGTGTGCAAGTACGTTCTGCATCCAGGTCTCGTTGCACCTTTTCTTTTAATCGGATCTCCTAAGCATGAAATATAACTGTTTGTTTGTGTTTTCCACAGTAAAACGGCGCTGCTAGAAGGGCTGGAGGTGGACCAGTACATGCTTGGGATTCTGGTCTACATCCAGAAGTAAGTGTTTAGATGTGTGGAGATCTTTAGAATTAAATACTCGTTATGTTTGTCCGGTGACTTAACGACCCGTCTGCGTCCTCCTCCCTCAGTTCGGACTACGAGGAGATCACCATCGACCCGGTGTGCGGGTGGAGACCGGTTCCCGTCAAACCGGACCTGCACATAAAGGAGGAGCCCGACGGTCCGGTTCTGAAGCGCTGCCGGACCGTCAGCCCGAGTCACATGGTTCTGCCCAACGTGATGGAGATGATCGCCGCTCTGGGCCCGGCGTCGTCACCGTACCACAGTCTGACGGGGGGGGGCAGGAACACCCCCGACTACAACCGGCCAGGTAGAGTGGGGGGGAAGTACCCACAGAAATACTAGTACCACACTGTAAAAATACTACGTTACAAGAAAATGTTTCTTTGAAAAGTATGGAAACGAAAATGTACTTGAAGTAATTTAAAAGTATTTACAAATCTTATTTTGTAAAGTAACGTGTAACTAAAGCTGACGTGTACCTCAGATTTCTATGGAAGCCCATTCTCGCTGCTTTGATGAAAAAATAAAATAAGATTCTGTGAGTCATTATGATGAGAATTGATCTCAAAATAAAGACTTAGTGTCTCAAAAGTAATGACAAACTTTCTCATTTTTTAAGATTGTTTCTCATAATAATAACCTACAGGATCTTTTTTTTTCAGGCTTCCATAAATGTACACTCTAATACATGAGTAAATGTACTTTACTACTACTTCTACTATATATAACATAGGTCTAGTTATTTTTAAACATTTAATTGAGAGAAGTTTCACATACCTTTTAAGATATAGAAGATCTTTATAAACCTGCTGTATGGAATGTGTACTTTTGAGTGGTTCTTTATATAACATGTGTAATATATATATATATATATATATATATATATATATATATACAGTACACAATCAAACTTTCTAGCACAATCATTGGGATCATCTGCTCTTAGATGTGAGGTGACCCAGAAGGATAAAGCTGCACAGCTGGAAGTGTTTTTTCCCTGCGCTCTGTCCTGCAGGAGAACGTCTACAATCAGCTGTTTTTATATCTGGACGTAACATTTGTTTTGTTTGTTTGTTGTCGTAGGGAGTCAAGGATTCTCCAGCCAAGGTGGCTTCTCAGACTTCCCCAACACTCCCGGCACCCCGACCCTCGGAGAGTACTCGTCCTCTGGACCTCCACTCTCCTATCAGACGGAGCAGGTTAGACACTTTTTTTATTCACTCCTACGTCACGAAAGGAAGAGAGTTCACATCCTGTTTTTTCTTTAACGTAGCCTCGCGGCCACAGCGACGAGGATCGCCGTCCTCTCTGTTCGGTTCACTTCCTTTAATGGATGAGTTGATGACAATGACAGAGAGAGGATGAAAAGACTGCAGCCTGAAGGCACCGAGGTTTATTCACACACAGAACCAGAGTTAGAGGTAGAAATGGAATCAGCCAGTTAAAGTAAAGGAATGAGTCGGGTGATTTCTTTTCTATTTTTTTGTCAGTAAATCCCAAGAAAACCCCAAAACCAACTGAGAATGTTGTGGAAAAAAATAGCAAATTTATGCCTCTTGTGTTTGAAGTGATTAATTTTTTGATTTTTGATAATTGACTTTACAGGTTTTGTCTCATGAATATACAACTTTAAGTTAAGAGACCAAATGTATGACTTTATTATCTCAGTAAATATTTAAGTTTTGTCATTTCCAAGGTTAAAGTGGAGTTTTTATGAATATAACCCTCCTTTACTCTGAATAATAAGCAAACAACCAACAAACACGCCGTCTTTTTTTTTAACCTCATCTCCTTTTTATTTATTCATCACATCCGTCTTTGCTTTACTCTAAAAAACAACATAAAAACATTTCACTTTAAAGAGCTTCCAGTCGTCCCTGAAGCTTTATAATCTCCTGATTTTCTCGTAAATGTACCATTTTAATTATAATCTCAAAGAATATTCGATATATTTATCATGTACATTTCATTCATCACATCTATTTAAACATCAGAGTCTCTGCATTAAACCCAAAGAACTTTCTTGTTTCCAAACACTGCCGTTGTTCTTTTTCTTTTTACCGTCATCGTTGGTTCGGTTCCGTCCTACCTTTAACTGTTGGGTCTAAAGGGTCTGACAGTGTGCTGCTGCATTAGTCACGACACTGACTGTCTCGTCCTTCTGTCTCGTGAGCTCAGTTAAGAGTCTTTAACTGAACCTGGAGTGGACAGCGTTTACGGAGAACGTGTCCGCTCGCATACCGAGGTCTCTGAACCACATACCAGCTGCCTCAGACAGCTGAACCTCCGCTGTCACACACTTCTGCTGCCTCTCAAGAAAAAGACCAACAAGAGTTAAAGGCGTTGTGTTTACCCCCTTTATGAATCTAATGTTTTTATAACCTAATCGATAAAGATCGTCCTCTTGTCTTTGTGTCTCTAGACGTCTCATTCTGGACGGATGGAACACGGCCACAGCCTCCTCCAGCAGCACGGCTCGGGCGTTCACGGCAGTCAGGGTCTGGGCGACGCCGGCAGTCCACTGCCACAGCGCAGCGTAAATACCCAGAATGCCCGGCTGCAGAGCGAGGGCCCCTTCGTTCTAGGAGGCCCCGGAGGACCCGGAGGGGAGGGCGCCGACCACGCACTAGACGTGAGTGGAAACCGACCTGTTGATCATCTGATAGAACATCACAGAAGAGCTCAGACTAAAACAATCTGTTTATAAATTCAGGGCCAAAATTTATGAAACTTCTTCTTATTTAAAAACACTCTTGACATTTTCAGAAATTTTCTTTCTCGCAGAGAGTAAGATGAGAAGATCACCACTCTTGTACTCAATATGAAGCTACAGCCGGTTAGCTTAGCTTAGCTTAGCATAAAGACTGGAAACAGGGGGAAACAGCTAGCCCCGACCTGAGAGCATCTTTACATCTCCCTTATTAACAAATTATATCATTTCTTTTATTATCTGAACAAATCACAAAGTGTAAAAATTACAATTAGATGTTTTATGGAGCATTAAGAACCAGATTATTTATAAAATATCACTGCTCATGAAACGTATATGAAACAATATTCCTTTTGTTTTCATTTAAGATATTTCCTTTAACTTCCTCTCTATTTTTTTGTTATAAATATCTTGGATATTCTCTCAGATTAAAATGGTAAATTTACGAGAGAGAAAAAAAACTCCCAAATTTACGAGAAAAAAAAACTCGGAAAAATTGTTGTTTTTGTTTTTTTTTTGTTTCTCAAGGACCCACATCACTTCACTTTGCAAGGTTGGATCAACACCACAAACACCACCGGTAAACACAGCGGTAATGTGAGCCGCCGAGCTGCAAAATATATGAATTCTATTTAGTTTTTATTCATGTTCATGAAATAACACAAAAAGAACATGAAAGAAAACACGTGTATGCATCTTTCCTTCTCCTCGCTCAGAGGACAACCTAACAAAATAACTCTACTGGCTGGCGTTACCACGGTGTTGCATCATTTCTGAGGCTTCTTCTTGCAAATGTATGACTTTATTTAATCTTTATTAATCAAAGATGATCCTATTGAGATTTTGAATCTCTGTTACAAGGGGGTCTAAAAGTTTTTCCCACATATAAACACACATAACAAACATAGAAACATTAAACATTTTCTTTTTTTTTTACTCGCAAATTTGTGACTTCATAATCTCATAATTTCTGAGGGTTTTTTTCTGGCAAATTTACAACTTTAATCTCAAAGAATATTCCAGTTTTCTCTCATAAATATATGAGTTTAGTCTCAGAGAATATACAGGTTTTGTCTCAAATATTTACAACTTTAACTTTAGAGAATTTCTGAGTTTTTTTCTCGCAAATTTGTGTTTGTTTTTTTTATCTTTTATTCTTGCAAATTTATTGAGACTATAGTCTCAAAGTTACCCACGAATTTTGGATTTCATAATCTCTGTGAATATTCAAGCTTTTCCTCATTCTTTTTAATCTTAGAGAATTTCTTTTTATTTATTTTTTTACAAATTTGTGATTGTATAATTTTATACAATATTCAGATTTTATCTCGTAAATTTACACTTAAATCTCAGGAATCTCTGAGTTTTTTCCCTGCAAATATTCAAGTTTCCTCTTGTACATTTATGATTGTAATTTCAAAGAATTTATGAGGTTCGTCCTTGCAAATTTGTGATATTATTATCTCTGAGAATATTCAATTTTTTTACGAATTTGTGAATATATAATCTCATAGAATATTCAAATTTTGTCATCTCAGAGAATATATATATATTTTTTTATTAATTTACTATTTCAATCTCTGAAATTCAGAGTTCTTTCTCTTATTAATACATCCTCCCTTGGCTCCGTATCTTTTTTCTTTTTTATACCTTCAAAAGCCCATAGACACCATCATACTTAAGATATTGAAGTTTGATAAATTCAGACTCTGACCTCCAACATCTTTCTCTCTAACCCAAACGTTTAACACGTCCAGATTCTTAAAAACTTCACATTTTGCTCTTTTAATTTAAATGTTTTCCTCCTCTCGTCTGTCTTGAAGCTTCTTCCTGAGCTGACCAACCCTGACGAGCTGCTGTCCTACCTTGGCCCCCCCGACCTCCCCAACAACAGCAGCGACGACCTTCTGTCTCTGTTCGAGAACAACTGAAACGCCTCCATCGCTTCTCGCCGCTCATCTTCCAGCCTCCGCCTCTCCGTTCGCTGAAGCCCCGCCCCCCGAAGACGACGCCGTCTCTGTCGGCATCCACTTCCTGTTCGTTTGTGTGTGTGTGTGTCTGTGTGTATAAATGCGTGTGTGTGTGTCAGTGTACACGATTGTGTTTTTTGTGTATCTTTTGTCTTTTTTGAAGTGTGCTGCTGTACTTTGAGGTTCATCCAGTGCGGCGTGCGGCGACAGGAAGAAGAATTTAACAGAACTCACGGAAGTATCGACTCTGCAGACCAGCATTTAAACTATAGCACAAACCACCGGCTGAAGGATTTAAATATACAGTATTTAATTTATGGATCGTACTCGTTGGAGTGGAGGATAACGGAAGCTGTTTATGAGGATTTAACAGACACGTTTATTTAAACAGTGGTTCCCAAATCCTTTTTTAACAGCGCACACACACACACACACACACACACACACACACACACACACACACACACACACACACATTCCCGGTAGATGACTTTGTAATTTAAACGCCGTTTTTCTACCGTTTACCTCAAGGTCCTCGCAACAAAATCAATAACATGTTAAGTTCCAAGAGTTGTAAAATCCTTTCTTGTAATATTTTAAACCCCCCATCCCCTGATGCAACCTCCCAGTTTGGGAACCACTGCGTTAAAAGTAAAAGCTTATGATATTCTTTTATTATTATATATTTTATTAATCCCATGAAAAGACAAAGAGCTCCTCTCATTTTTCTGTTTGTATATCCTCGATTCCTTTCTTCGCCTCCTCTCCTGACATCTAATGGCCTTTACACAGTGGGGTCGTGACAAATTAAAAGCACATAAAAATGCAACGCTTTGGATTATTATATATCCAGGGCTTTTATTGTGAAAGGTAAGAACATACGTTTTAACAATCCCCCCAAAAGGTTTCCACCTTAACATGTAAAAGTTAAAGCTTTTTAAGGTATAAATTATGGGATAGCTTCATGTTAATGTCACTTAAAAGCCCATTTAAAAATGACTTAATTACATCATTATTCATTTTTACTCAAACTGGAAGAAAAAGTGAATTTGTTGGAGACTATTTTCAGCAGCGGGTGAATCTACATTTGGCTCTCTAGTGAGGATTCGAATGTCAGATTGAGTATTGATTTGGATCTTTTCATGGGATTATTTGACAAAAAGAAAACTACAGAGTATCACCAGATTAATATGGGATGTAAGATAAGGGCAGTGGTCACTTTTTAGTTTCTCTCCGATCAGTGAGATGACGGAGTAAAAGAAGAAAAAAATAAATAAACAGATGTACAAAAGACATTTTTTTAAAAACATGAAGTGTGGGAGCGCTGACGTCCTTCAGCACTGTGAAATATATTAAAAAAAAAAAAACTCCTATCTCTCCCTCCGATGATTTCGCCCTCTTTCTAAAGTTTTTTTTTTCTCGAGCATACTGTAAATGAGTACAGCTGTGTGTCGTGGCATTTTTCTGCCATTTGAAAGCTATTATTAGTATGTTTTAAAAAAAAGAAATCGTTGGACATGTATAACCCATCATGACGCGGGTTTGTGTACTGTATAATCAGCTGTTTTCATTAGAGAACGTGTGTGTATCAAATGAATTGTTAATCATGGTAATTTTAATGTTATTTAGTTTGATAATGGATCATTGTTGGCACTGTATACATACTGTATGTTAGAAGAATTATAAAAGCAATTGTAAAAAGGTCCCACGAGAGCGCGTGTGACAGAAAAACGGTCAGCTGACAGTTAAAGATGCAGAAATATTCTTAATACCACTTTGTATAGCTGACGTGTGTTTTTTTCTATCAATGATTTCATCCTTCGTGGTCCAACAAGGCAACAAGAAATTAATGTTCTCTGCCAATTGAGCAACACAATAATGTTATTATATTTGGAAATTATGGACTATTTAACTGCAAATTTGCTAGAAAAAAAAGGAGAAAAAAAAGGTTTTTTAATATGTAAACTATTCCACATATTTTGTAACACATTGTAATTGCCATTATTTTCTATTTATTTTTTAATCATAATCGTCATTGTACCTACAGTTACCTTGTCCCTCTCCTGAATCTCAGAATTAAAAATCACTTTATCTGACAAAAATGTTTGTTTTGCAGCCTCTGGTGTTTTATTTAATATTCAGCAGCGAGACGTTTAATTTGTAGGTTTTTAATGTCGCATAAAATGCTACTTTATTACATTTTTAGGTTTTTGGATTTTAGTTTTTTCATTTTCTTTTACTATTTAAATGGAAAATATAGTCATTTTTACTACATTTATCAGATGTGGCCACTAGTTTCTTTACAGATTCAAAGTTCACAATAAAAGCAGGGTTAAACTCTAAACCTCTAAACTTCTCCCATGGTTTAATTTCATTAACTGTTTGAGGCCAAAGGGATAAAATGATCAAACATTTATGTAATTTTACTGCAAAAAAAGTACTTTTACTTTTGAGACTTAAAGTTGATTTAGCTGATAATAGTTTAGATTTATTGCCAAGTCGATTTTCACATTCATGGAATCTGCTTTAGCGCATACACAAGAAATAAATATAAATTTATTCTATTTAAATACATTAAGAAAAGGAAAAAAATACAATAAACTTTTTTTAAATACAAAAAAACTATTTTTTAAATACAAAAAAACATTTTTTTAAATACAAAAAAAACTATTTTAATGGAGCACATTTAAGTATTCAAGCTAATTATTTGATCATTTTTATTAATTCATTATTTATTATTTTGTTAATGATACTTTTACTTCTTATTTTCCTGAAAACCCTTCAAAACTCACCTAATATTTGTGATGAGTTTGATTCTCACACCTTGTGCGCTCGATTACATTCACTTCCTTTATTCTCCCCGACAGACTCCTCTGTTTTCTCCTCTGCGCCGCCCCGGTGGATATTTCCAACCATCGCACCACCTCAAACGCATCTTCTTTCCTATTGGTCCATCCCGGAGCCGCTCAGACAGAACGCGGCCGTGATTGGCTGTCGGCTGCCTCTGACGTCACCGCTATGTGAGCGCTCCGTATAAATACGGACCAGAATAGATCCAGAGCTGCGTTCAAGTGCGTATCTCCATCTCGGAGCGTTAGAATAACACTCACAGACATGGGAAACCCCAGAGTTTTCTTTGACATCACTATTGATGGAGCAAACGCCGGAAGGATCATAATGCAGGTAAAATAAAACACAACATTTACTCCACATGTGTCACTTTATTTCATTTAATTTCAGCTTTAATTATATATATTTTACACTGTTTGATTAAAAAAAAGGCCTCTGACAGACAGTTTCTCTCATGCAGCTTTTAGGCTTCCATTTTGTCAGCATTTTGCATAATAAATAACCTGCATATTTTGTTTTTTAATGTGTGATATGATATGATTAATTGCACAAATACAGATTTAACACATCCTGGTGGAAACGCCCAGCAGCAGCAGCAGCACAGCTGGAGGACTCATAACAAATACAATAATAATAATAATCTGCAGGTTTAACAGTTTATCAGATGTGTCTTCACATGTAAACACTGTTATGATTAGTCAATTAATCGATTAGTCAATGGACAGAAAATCAATAAGCACAAAATGCAATAATATAACTATTTATCTTCTCATTTATGATACTCAACTTAATATCTTTCAAATAACAATGTAAAC